>NW_003456423.1:75308-182616 GCF_000151425.1 Trichophyton rubrum CBS 118892 | reverse complement strand
TTGTCTTGGTAGAAGATCTCCGTTTAATTTGCCACGGGGACCAGTTCCTCGGGTTCCCGAAGCCGGCGGTGACAACGAAACACGCTTCAGGGCCAACAACTCCTCTCTTCCTTTGCTCTGATCCTGGACCGCCGTCACGAGAACGAACCATCCTTCAGTCTGTGGCTTGGGGAATTGCGGAGCATAGATTCTGAATCCATCTGTTCCATGAGAACGTGGTTGTCTCTGGTTGTCCGATTCCTTGGATTTCCGTCTCAAGACAACCGTCAATCCGTCAAGAGTCAAATCTGCGATTGACACATCAAGATTCGGCAGCATGGGTACTGTCTTTGAAAACTGTGAAGCAAGGGATTGGTCAAGACCGATGGCGTCGAGCATACGAGATATTGCGGGGTTTGGCATAGCTACCAATTTCGTAAGCGACAGTGGAAGCTTGCTAGCATTGATGCTACCATCAGCAACGCTATCAGGTTCAATGCCGGGCAATATTGACAGCGGGTGATCAGTTGGCCAGCGTGCTGATTTGATACATTGAAGCAGCGTCATCATCGTCGAGCAAGCCTTAGGGTAACCTAGCTCTGCAAGCACGTCTATGCAGGCTTGAATAACACGGATGCCTTGGTCGAGGACTGACGTCTGGTCACCAACGTAATCTGAGATTGGAAGTTCAACCCGAGACATGAAGGCTTGGATCAACAAGAACGCCTTGATATGAGGATCCCAAAGCGGTAAATGGTCACTGATTGCTGTAGTAGGCAGCGGTAGGTTCTTTGCAAGTTCCGCATTGACCAGATCTTCGTTGTGCCGGACTGGGAGCTCATCAAATTCCGTCGCGGAACACATCCATCCCAAAGCATCAGCAAACGTGGGATCGGGTTTAGCATGTGTCATCCAGTATCTAACGGTCTTATGAGATATGTAGTAGTAACTCATTATCTTTCCATAAGGAGTTGGGTCGACAAATCCAGTAGCAGTGTCAAACAAGACACAAGAGGATTCCGCAAGTGCCCCAAGTGACTTGTCAACTAGTTCAACCATGAACTCAGATACGATCTCCCGGGCTGCAGCTGAATTGTATTCTTCAGCGGATATCTCGAGCCCATAGTATGACGGATTCTTATGCAATCTTCGGAAAAAGAATGTCCAGGTCAAGTAATCCAACGCATCTTGTTTTGTTGTGATCGTGCCCGAGCTGACCTCTGCTCCTAAATGGTCATCTAGGACTTTGTGCAACGTTGATTCCACGGGAAATCCGGTATGAAGGAAATGTTTATAGAATGCTTTCTTTGCATCTTGGGTGAAAATACGAGCAATACCCGAAGTGTCGAACTGTGGACGGCCCGCACGTCCAAGCATCTGGAGCACATCGGTAAGATCCATGTCTTTATACCCCTCGGCCTTCGCATCAAAGAATTGCGTTCCTTTCACCACAACTAGATGAGCTGGTAAATTGACACCCCAGGCCAAGGTACTGGTCGCAATTAGTATTTGGATTTTGTTGTTAGCAAAGAGCTCTTCGGCTAACTGTCGATCCGACTCAACAAGACCTGCATGGTGGAGGCCAATTCCGAAGCTCAAAGCCTCTTTCAGTGCTGCATCTTTAACTCGAGACATATTGAGTTCCAGGTCTTCTTCTGACATGTGAACAAACCTTCGAGGATCATCTTCCATTCCACAGTAATTGATTAGATCCTTTGCTGTAAGGCGCGTCTGTCGTCGAGATGCCACAAATACGATTACGGGCTTATCAGGCGAGTGATTCTTGATTGCAAGGAAAGTTGGCCTGTTCATCGACTGCATCAAAGGGCAGAAGCCTCTTTGCTCTGGGAAACCGTCAATAAATATCTCTAGAGGCACGGGACGAACGGAGTGCCTAAAGTTATATAGGCCCTTCTTCACTCCCAGCCAGTCCGCAAGGTCGCGAGCATTAGCACAAGCAGTAGACATGCCCATTAATCTAACGGAACCTTTGGACTGAGATGCAATATAGTTCATTCTTGAAACGATGATTTCCAGGATGGGACCACGTTCACCCGCAAGAAGGTGGATTTCGTCAATAATAACTAATCCAACCTGGCGAACGTATCCTCTTGTTTGCCAGCTTCGAGATATACCGTCCCACTTCTCCGGTGTGGTGATGATGATATCTGCATTTTTGATAGTTCTTGTGTCAGGGGTATTATCACCAGTTAACTCCACCAACTTTAAGCCCAAGGGCGTCGCAAGCCGATGTCTCCAGTCATGAACACGTTCTCGCACAAGCGCTTTCATGGGAGCAATATAGACAACTTTTGATCCAGGCTTATCCTTGAAGTTCTGCCACATAGCTAACTCTGCAGCTACAGTTTTCCCACTTCCAGTTGGGGATCCTAAAAGGACGTTCATGTCGGTATGGTAGAGTGTATGGAAAAGTTGGGTTTGCATTGGGTTGAAGTAGTCAAATCTCTTCCCATATACATGCTCAAGCGAAGGGTTCTTCAGTGCCGTTATTGGTAGAGGCTGCAATTCAAGGAGATCTGTATACTCGCTTACTGTATCCGGGCGAATGAGATGCTGGAATGAGACTGGAGCAACGGTTTCAGCACCAAGCCATCTATCTGAGATCACTCTAACGTATATCTGGGATGGTAGAGGGTCTGTCAATGGAATGGTGAAGTTCAATTCCTGGCTGTCATGGAGCTTCCTACGGTTCAGTATGAAGTATTCGTGGTGGTATATTTCTGCAGTCTCTGAATTCTCTACCCATATCCAGAATGGCTCTGATGTGCCATGGTGCCGGGTGTTCCATTGGAAGTCCGCATAGAGATAGAGCCGAATACGAAGCACATCTCTGTTAAGGGGTGATATTTCAACATCAACACTCAACGTTGGAAAGTTGTCAAGTAACTTTTTCAAAGTCCCGCCCATGCGCGTATTATGCACGAGCTGGCCGAGTTCCGCGGTGTCCATCTCTCTCATTGATTCAATGGACGAGGCAGGGAACTTTTCATCAAGATTTTTCAAGATGGTTGGCGGTAAATCAAATTGATGGAATGGATGTTGGAAAGGCCAAATCTGTTTTTCAATGGATTTACAGGTCGATAGCAGGACCTGGCATTGGTATCCCCATCGTCGATTTAATGCAATCATAAAAAGTGACCGGCAAATTCTGGCAGAGTTCTGAGCAACATATGAGGTATCCGAGACAAGAGCAAAGTCTTCAATTCTAGCTCTGGAGATATAAGACTGAAGAAGGATATTGGTCTTTGCGTGTGCAGTATCATTGGCTCCTTCGACCTCAGTTCGCAGGCCTTCTTCACGAAGCCTGTCCAGCTCCTTGAATTCATTGTCTCTTGACTGAATGTTGTCGAATTCTCCACTCATACTAATCATCTTCATGACATCAGCATCACTACCATTAGGGTTCATCATGGAATTGAAGATTTCCACGCTGGTTTGAAGGACGTAGTATTGGCTTGCAATTCGTCCCACATCTTTTGCACGTAATTCCCCGGTATTTTCATTAAATATGATCATTTGACTCTTTTGAAGTACCTTGGCGGCCTTTATAATAAGATCGCGACGCCGCTGAACTAGTTGGGGATCATCACGAATCTCACTCCATTCTATACCATAGGCAGAATGATTCCGTCTCATTCGAACAAACAGATAAGAGTATCCAAGCCACTGAACACCTTCAGTGACAGAGGTGACGGTACCTAACGCTATTTCAGCGTTCAGGTTGTCTACCAACTTGCGGGAGAACCTAGACTCAATGGGCTCCTGAGAGGTGACGGCGGATATATAATGCTGTAGCTTGCTCTGAGGGGTACATATGAAACCGATACCAGTGTCTTGGAATTGAGGTCGACCAGCTCGACCAAATATTTGGAGGACATCCAGAATTCCAAGGTCAATGAATTTTCCTTCCTGGGCACTGTATATCTGGGTTCCTTTGATAATAACAGCTGCGGCTGGCAAGTTTACACCCCAAGCTAAAGTTGCTGTACAGCATAGTACTTTGATAACACCTTGAGAGAATAGGCGCTCCATCAAGTTTCGATCCGATCTAGACATACCGGCATGATGTGTGCCCATTCCCTTGGGTACTAGATCCCTTAACTCTCGAGCACGAGTCCCCTTTAAATCTTTCAAGGCCAGAGAGTATTTTTCATGATCCACAGGGGAGAACAAATCACTACATTGCTCATCCATGGCCATTTTTGCATAAAGGCGAGCAGTGTTGACTGTGTCCTTTCGGGAATGGACGAAAACCATGATTTGATGGCCCGCTTCAAGCATTTCCCTTACTTTTTCGAAGGAGACTTTGTCTAGGTTATCTCTGGATTTCTTGGAGCCAGCATCTCCCTTCACTCCGATGAAATGCTGTTCAAGCGGGACTGGGCGGAAAGAAGCGTCAAAAAAGAAGAGCCCGGCCATGCGGTTGACTTTGAGGAAGTCTGCCACATCAAGGTAGTTAGGGAGAGTTGCAGAAAGTCCAACAATCCGAATCAAGGATTGTGTGCTTTCGACTTGACGTTGAGTTCGGGCTACGAGAGATTCAATCACAGCACCACGCTCATCATGCAACATGTGAACTTCGTCGATGATCAGTAGTTTAACCTTCTGCACTAGTTCAGTGTCTCCAGTACTCTTTCTTGTGACAACATCCCACTTCTCAGGGGTAGTGACGATAATTTGAGTCTGTACAATCTCTTGCTTAGTCAATTGCATATCTCCAGTTAGTTCTCTGACTTGAATCCCGAGCCATGCCAAACGCTTGCCGAGTTTCTCCGTGACTTCGGCTGCGAGAGCTTTCATTGGAGCAACATAGACGATTTTGAAATCTTCGACTTGCACAACAAAATCCGTAGCTTCGGGGTCTTCTAGTGGACTTGGAGTAGTGTGCCGAGCTATGGCGTTGAGGATGGTGAGCATAGCGGCATCAGTCTTACCAGCTCCCGTTGGTGCGCATATAAGCATGTTTTCATTGGTTTTGTATGCAACAGTGTAGAGCAAACTCTGCATGCGATTCAAGGACTTATATCCAGGAAATGTGCCCCGGCAGAGAGCATCCATCTCTGATATCGGGACTAGCCTGTGATCAGCTCCTAGAGTTCCGACTTTTGATGCAGGTACGGCGTATTCAGTATATAGTGGCTCCTCTCTATGGATGGTCCCAACAGGAAGCCCATATTTTCGGCCATTTACCGACAGAGTGTTCCCAGCCTGGTACGTTTTGTAAACATGGGGATACTGTGGTCCCTCACGGTCAACTTTTGCCGCAAGCTGTGCATGCTTATGCTCATAGTCCTGTCGGCGGAGGGCCTCTTCCCTCTCTGCCCGGGTTTGCAGTCGCCCTATGGCCGAAATAGGCTGAGAATCTGGTATAGTAGGCCCTGAAAGAACTTCCTGACGATGAGATAGCAGTTCGATGACAAAATCTAGCTCATCAAAGCCAACGACTTCCGCCAAAGCAATCTGCAGTTCATCTGAAGACATATCAGAGGCAAGAAGAGCCTCTACCTGCTGCTGTAAATCCGGTCCGCTGAGCCCTTCTTTGAGTTGAGCAATGGATTCACACTTCTTTGTGAGCCATCGGCGGTCGTGTTCTTGCTTCTGCTCACCGTGGGATGAGTCAACAGGCAGAGCAACTCCATTGATATCGTCAAATTCGTCGCTTTCACCACTGTCACTGATCAAGTCCCAGATATCGTCGGATGACCCTAGCTGCGAGGAGAAGTCGTCATCGCTCAGATTCAGATCCGAGCCATAGAGAACTGATTCAGGCTCGTTTGGCAGATTCAGCTTCTCTATCTCCTGCCGCATGGCAGTCAGCTGGTCGAGCCACTGTCTTTCTTCTGGCGTTAGATCGGTCGACATGGTGAACAATAAACGAGAGTCAAATACACCGATCTATCTATTCTTATAGCAGTATATAGGGAGGGAAAGACTTCTTCAATGCCAACAAAGATGCAACGACGACGATGTATGTAGTCGAGGAGATGAAGTCGAAAAAAGAAATGTATATCTGTGACTCCCACGGCCCCAGCTTACATAATCCGGGGCCGTTGCTGGAAATGCGACAGCCTGAAGAACGCCTCTCCGTGTCTACAACAACAGACAACACCAACAACTCGAGATCAAGTGCAGTTAAACGGATTTGGCCTTATCTTTCTTTTGAGACTATCTTGACCACGGACTGTTCAACGGCCGATAATATCACGTTCGTTCTTTTGGCTACATAAACCGCCGTCATAGCCACATACCGAAGCGCCCGCACCCCTTGCAAACAACTACACCGTTAACATGAAGCTCTTTTATATTGGAGTATGTGAGGGAGAAGCAAACCCGGATTTCCAGACGTTATATTGACGATGAGTCTTCTAGATTCTGCGAAACGAAGACCGGCCTGCCGTCGAGCTATGCCGTGAAATGGACCTTAGCAGCTTCTCCCGCTTCACCAGGGACAAGTGTGCCGCCCTCCCTACTACGCCTCCAGTCTTCAGCCCCAGCTAACGATATCCCGGCCTACAGCTACGGTGAATTCATGACCCTCTTCTGCAAGACAGTTGCCGAACGCACACGTCCCGGCCAGCGACAGGATATCGAAGAGAAATCATACACATTCCACGTCTACGGCCGGTCCGAAGGCATAGCGGGCGTCATCATTTCGGACGCAGACTACCCTGCTCTCGTCGCCCATCAGCTTCTTTCCAAGATTGTCGATGAGTTCCTCGTCAAGCACCCCCGGACATCCTTTATTGGCAAGGAAATAGGCGGTCCCCTTGACTTCCCGGAGTTGAAGGAGTATATTGTTAAATACCAGGACCCCACCCAGGCAGATAGCATCATGAAGATTCAAAAGGAGCTTGATGAGACTAAGATCGTCTTGCATAAGACTATTGAGAGTGTTTTGGAAAGAGGGGAGAAGATTGACAGCCTGTGAGTTTCTCCTTCCGACAGTAAATACTTTGGAGCGGTCATTCGTCTAACGGTTTATCAGTGTTGCAAAGAGTGACGGCCTAAGCGCACAGAGCAAGATGTTCTATGGCCAGGCCAAGAAGCAGAACAGCTGCTGTGTTGTTATGTAAATGCACTTGCTACATCGGTGTGGTTTTCATCGTACATTCGTTTATTTTCAAGATCGAGGTTCTTCCAGGAAGGCTTTTGCTGGTTGCCTTTCCCCTGGTGGTTGTTAATATTTGCTCCTTGCTGTCCTCTCCCCGCTTGCATAGGCTGTATCAGCTGCATCTGTCATGATCTACATAATGTTGACGTTCATTCTAATACAATAATAGCAAGTATTGAACTTGTATGCTGAGATACTCTGTCAGTGGCATATGGTTTCCTTGGATTCACTAAACAGCATATATGTACAGTCGCTCAGAGGGTTGACAACAATGGAATTTCCCAGCTTAAAACGCTCGCATCAATGGTATAAATAAAGACATCGGGTAAAAGGAACATAAAACATTAAGGACATTTCAAGCGTAACTAAGTCATCATATATATTAACCCCCCACTTCTGCCACGGTGGGTATATTAATGTCGAAATCTTCAGAATCATCAGCAATACGTCCAAGGATGCACCTCGTCCAGTCCAAGAGCGGCTGGCTCGGTTTCTTTCTGTCCCAAGCATACCCTCTCCCTCCGTGTTCTCGCAGATGTTCCATAAATGTATCTAGGTTGCCATATATCGGGGCGGGCCCATGGTTCTGCACACTGCAGAATATGCACCCGAACCCACATACCACCTTATCGGTTGGTTTGGGAGGCTTACACTCAACGTGAGATTTAGCTAGGAAGATCCACCGGTACCTGTTCCCGCTGGGTCCATGCAGATGAACCGTCTGGTCAAACATCTGGAGGACACGCATGCCCTGAATGATAGACGTTTTGACCGGGCCAAGCATGGAGGATAGAACGGGAGCTTTCCCGCTGAATTTGGATTCTTGCACAATTCCTTCAAAAGAACACTTTGAACAGTGCCATGAGCTTTGAAGCATGTACATTCCCACAGGACGGTTGTCGATACGGAATGAGTTCTTCATACTGTTCTGCAGCCGCCAGGCTCCCTTACAGAATCCCGCGAAGTTGTTTTCTTCCGTGGGGAGGTACAGGTCTGGTGGGGGGAGCATCGGTTGGTCTGCGCTGTTGTTCTTGCTTGAAGAGCTGCCTGTCGAACGGGCGAAGGGTTTCCATTTGAACATGGGTAAGGATTTCGTACCCGGCGAGGAAGATAACTGAGAAATGACCTTTTCTGTTCCCGGGTGGGGAGCCTTTCTGGGGTCATTGGAACTTGATCTGGAGGAGGAGGTGCGAGAGAAGATACCAGCACTTAGTTCCACAGCACTTTGGTCTGGTTCTATATGAGGGTCACCGCTGCTGGGATTTGATCTGTACCGGTCCATTGGTGCCTCGACACCTTTGGTGCTGGAGTTGTTGGATGAAAGCACGCTGTATACGCTTGCGGACCTATTTGACTCCTCCCTGATCATGGGCTGTGAGCCCTGCAACTCGGCCAGGCGAGTGGGCGGTGTCTTGACACCATGGCCATGACCGGCACTGGGCCCGTAGGGGGCTTTAGGGGGAGGGTAGTTCGACTGTGGCTTGAGAGGTGGTGAGACGGGGTTGATGCTGCTGGGTGGCCGATGGTTGATGTAGTTGCTCTCTCGCGAAACCCGGTTGCCTAGATCTGCAGACGATATCGAGTTCGATGCCACTCGTGAGGGTGACATGGGAGGAATAGGGGGTGGTTTCCGGGGGTCTGTAGCCGCTGCGGGGGAAGAAGACCCGGCAAAGGGACTGCTGCTGCTTCCAGGATCGCTCAACGCAGCAGGTCTGGTGGGCGATGTGCTGGTTGCCAGAGGAGCCTTCGGGAGCATAGATGGGCTCCCCAGGCTGAGACGCTGGCCGAGCTGGAAGAGACAGACCAGCGCACTGATTCTGCTTTCATCCGAAGCACGCTGAAGGGCTGCAAAGTCGAGCTCAAGGTTATCCAGCAGCGCCATCCGCAGGGTCGCCAGCAGCGTCAGTTGTAGATTGATGACCACATCCTTGAGCGTCTCACGAGCGTTCTGGTCACCGTTGGCGTATGCATTGCCCAGTCGCATCAGATTCTCTTCATACTGGCCCTGTACGATCGGCGGGCCCAGCATGAGCGAGTCTCCTAGATCTGATAGAGCGCTGGTATTGCTCGCCTCGTCTATAGCCGGCGAATCTGGAGAAGTCGTAGCAACTGGCGATGGAGCCGTAGTAGGGGCGGCCGACTGGATACGTTTGACCAGCTTCGCAGCGTCATTATATGCGGCCACAACTAATAAGAGAGTCAGTCAGTCGCCCGATCGTAAATATGGTCTGAGGCGATGATTACCTGCGGCGACACAGCTGCCCACGGACCGGACGTCCATCTGAGGCTGGGACATGATGCTCGACATGGCTGCGAGTCCCTGCCAGCGCGGCGGCTGGGTGGCAGCGACCTATATAGATATATGTATGTTAAGAACAGAGCGGATGAGAACAGGCAGAGAGTGCCATGGACGCAGACAAGACAAACAAGACAAGATAAGAAAAAGAAGCAGAAAGGGAGGAATAATCCAGAAAAAGAGGCATGAGGGATTGCGTACAGAGCGGCATCTCGGCGCCTGCAAGCCTCTTCTGGGCTCTGGGGATACGAGATGCGGGATGGCGGCGCCAGGCATGCGAGGATGCAGCGTATGAGAGGCGACGGGTAGCGATGGTCGTTATCTCGCCGGCCTAGTATCTCTGCGATGGCATGGATGACAGCAGACAGGGCCCAGGTCGGTTGCTACTGTAGTTATCTGAGTCTTGGAGTCGTCTAGATATATGGAGATTCAGGGGGGTTTGTCAAAACTCCGGGGCGATGGAGACATTTATACTTATATACCGCGAACTGCTAGCTATATGTTGGATCCTCGACCAGCGCCAGGTCTTTGTTCGATGACAGCAGGTCATGCGATTGGCCTATGAGCTGCCCAATCGTTGGATGGAGAAGCGTTGTAAAAGGACTAGAAGCTCGGCTGATCGCCTGCCTGTGTGGATGCTGTGCTCCATAGGAACCGTGCATGCTAGATGTGCCCCTGACTGGGGGCGTCGAGATGAAAGAACAAAGATCTCCCTAGTAGAGAGTGCAACCCCGAAAACATACATGGGTGAAAGAGCAGGGAGGCTGTAAAATCATGTCAGGGGCTCGAAGGGATGGAGCCTATAGAAGAAGTCCAACAGCTATATCTGCCATCTGGTTGGATAAGAATAAGACATTGATTTGAGATTATACTCAGAAGCCCGCCTTTATACCCTTGTGGCTCAGTGAATCTACTCAAAACTCTTCCGACAATTATATATAGAATTGTTTGTTTGTACAGACACAAGCAGTTACTAGAGTGGAGCATCGATATTGTACAATATTGACTAGGACTCAAGTACCCCTAACGCACCAGGCATCTCTTCAGGGGTCAGCATGAGCCATGGATCGGTGAAAATTTCATTCGTTGTAGCTCTCTCCTCCGGATCCCACGTCAACATCCTTCGAATAAAGCGTAGGAACATCTCTTTCTCCTTATCACATGAAATGGTTGTGACAAAATCTTCAAGACTAGTCTTTGGTATCGGCGCCTCTCCTATATACTTCCCTGTTTCCCAGTAAGTTACTCCGGCCATTAAAACAGTAAAAACATGGAGGGGAGAATACCATCATCATCAAAGTACTGGGATACAACCGGGCTTTTGCTCATCAGTAGTGGCGGAGGAGGACCAAGGTAGCCTATGTACTGTGCCATTGCTAGCGGGTACACATACTGCCTATGCTCGTGATCAATCGGGTCAAACAGATTTCGGCCTTCTATCAGTTCGAGAATCTTGTGAACACGGTCAGTTCGACTACTCTAAGCTTGAACGTCATATGTTGAAGACCATGTAAACTCACCATGATGCCAACAGACCACATATCAACCGGGCAACTCCAGGGGAGCTGCAAGAGAATCTCTGGGGCGCGGTAAAGATCGGGCATCCACCAGTCGCTGAACTCGCCATCATCCAGAAGTCGCATCTGGCCGAAGTCGGTGAGGACGGGGTGACCCGCCAATTCCAATCTAGTAGACCGAGACCTGTAGACTATACCGCACTCAGTTCCATTCCCGTCCCTTGTAATGATGGGTACGCTCGGATCCTTAGTCTCTTGTTCTTCAACCTCTTTGAGGCCAATTGAGTCATTGTCAATGCTTATAAGGATGTTCTGGGGCAGTATATCTATCATAGTCAATACCCGATTAACAGGAAGAGAAATTGAGCTTGAGAAGTTACCGGTATGCACAACACCACCACACGTATGTAGCCAATTTAGCCCAATGATCAGTTGGTGGACTATTGTTTTCACTATAATCCTAGGCAATATACCACCGGGGAACTGGTCCTGCAGGGTGCGGATACTGTTCCCTTGTGGTCGCGAAACAATGCAGTAATGATGATCACCAGTTTCTGGGTTATCAAGCTCTAGAATCTCGTCGGCAAGGCGTAGAAATTTCAATGCTGGGTGGTTGGTCTCTTCCCTCTCTTCAGCAGTTAACTTCAGGTGTTTGAGCATCTTGACTTCATTGACCACAGGGGGCGTGGAGTTCCGCAAGACATTATCAGTTTGCACCGTAATTTTGAGTGTTTTATACTCTTTTGTCCTACACTTAGTGTCAGTAGGGGAAAAAAAAATCAATAACGAAGTATTCGTTAGCTATGGAAATGCATAAATACCTATTATCTCTCGCAAGCCAAACAGTCGAGTATCCACCGTAGCCCAGTTTTGCAATAACTTGGTATCGACCGTTGAAAACTTCGCCGATCTTGACGGGATAGTAGTTCTTGCGACGATAGAATGAGAGAGCTTGCTCTTCGACCAGTTCCTGCTGCGCCATCTTGTGAGTCCAACGGCGGTGGTAGGTTGATATTGGAGATTTAGGACAGCAGCGAATGGTTGAAGCAGAGCAGAATGATGAAAACCGGAGATGTGGTCTCATGAACATGCTGGCGGCCATGGCTACTCAGTTTCTGCTTCTTCTTCTTCTACTACTACTACCTGCTGCTGCTCCTGCTGCTGCTTTACTCCTTTATCTTTCCATCTCGAAGGGGAGTGCAGTAAAGTTTCACTTGCCGCCTGCCAAGGGCGCTTAGAACTGAGTTTTAATCACGTGGTAAACGATTATCCAGGCTTGGCGCTGAGGCTCAGGCTAGTTGCCGCCAAGGTTTCGGCTATTTTTATTCTCATTTCATGCCATTTTTACCTCCGCTACGCCGCACGCGTAATGAATGGACGGGGCACTCCAATTGGGGGCCGGCGGCTCCAGAACAGCCATAATAGGAGAGATCCGTTGTCAATGCATCCTCAAACATTTAGCTGATGGCTTGCTAGCGGAGAATGGTGGGTTGCATGCTCCACAAAACAGGAACGGAACTCCCGGAACCTTGATCAAAAAGCGCGAGTTCTTTTCAGAGTGCTTCGCGCTTCAAGCTGCTGGTTAGTGCAGCGTGGCTCTTTTAGCTCCACCAATTTGATATCCATGGATGCACAAAGCTCAGATGGCCGTCATGCCCGATATCGAGCATAGCATAGGTCGAGTCAATGCCGTGGGCCATGGCAGTTTTAGGGGGCCTCATTCATGCGTGCTGCCATGCATATCCCAGCACTCTGGGTCCGGCGTTACGCCATCCTCGTGATAACCCTTTTGACAACCTACTCTGGAAAGATTTCCGACAAGATTCATGGAATACCACTTCTACAGGTGCCATGTCACTTTGTTCGTGTATGGATGGTATATAATGGATTCCTGAAACAGAAGTGCCCCAGAACCTGATGTACACCGTTGAACCATTGGTGTTGAATGGCCTATATCTAAGCGCCGATTTATTTATAGGTATATGTCAACAGTGATGGGGCATGATATTCCAAGGATTTGAGCCATGATGCTCTTTAGAGACTACACCGAGCCCAAGTTGGTTATAAAAAGGGGTGCCTGCCCCGCGGTGATATCCTCAATACCCCCCCAGAACAGCTTAAGAAATCCCCCCGAACTAACTCTACCATTTGCACTTTTGAACCGGTCCTATTATACAACCGCCCGAACTTCCCCGCAGCTGCATTCCCCATCTTGAATTTTTGGATACCCACTGCCTACCTATCAATTCAACCCGAAAACTTATTCAAGATGGCTGGACGAGCGAAGCAACTACCTCTCGAGTTGATCAACGCCTGTTCAAATTTATTCCAGTCCCATATCAAGGCGATTGTGGAAGGCAAAAATCCGCATGTAAGCTGATACCCTTTCCTATTAGTGGAACGGTTACTAACTACTATGCAGGTCACGTTTCCCTTTAAAGGGATAAAGCTCCCTCGGGGCACGAAAGAACACTGTCCCTTTACAGATCTGGAAGAAGTACGCAACTCTGTTACTATCCAGTTCCTCGGCACTCCACACGGCAACATTACGGCACATCTGTTCAACGATGGAACACTCAAAACGTCTACGATGATGCACCAGGAGAACAACCGGCGAAGGGAACAAGAAGCTGGATTGCTTGTTGAAGAAAACAAATTCCCACACCTCAACCAGACGCCTCTGCGCACTCAAGCATACAACAGGAAGATGGCAAGGATTCGAAATGCACGGGACAACTCAACCTGGAGTATCATGAAGAAGCAGCTGGAGAAGGCCACCGCAGAGGAAGAGTATAACCGGTTTCTCCAGGAACAGGCTGAGCAACGAGCCAAAGCTGCAAAGAAGTAGGGGTCAGAAGGTTAAAGCTATCATTCGGCAGGTCGATATACGCAACGGAGAGATATATCACTGTATATCACTGTATGTTCATGGTGGAGAAAAAGAAATGTTTCGGCTGTCATTTTTCTTTTCATTTTTCTTTTCAATTTTTTTTTTTTTTTTTTCGAGACGTTTTTTGCATTTACATGTGTTTTATTTATCTTTGCTGTAACTCTACAATTACTCTTCTCTATGTAAAAGGTATATTCTAATCCCTTTTCCTGTCGACGCTCGGAACAAAGGCCCAGCTGAGTCCCATGAGAGCGATGAGGCCGACCAGGATGGGCTGCAGGACACTGGCACCAGCCTTGGAGGCAATGGCGCCGGTGACGGCTGGGAAAACTGTTCCGCCGGCCTGGGCCACGACGAAGATGAGTCCTGCTGACGTTAGACGTAATTTTATTGCACAACTGCTATGGTAGCGGTGGCTTACCGAGGGCGGCTGTATGGATGTGTGTGGGTATCAACTTGGAAGCCACCGACATTCCCTATTAAGCGGTCAATAATTGGTGAAAGCCAAGTAAGACAAGACGTAGTTACCGAGGCAAAGAACGGCCCTGACAAGAAGCCGAAGACGCTGACAACGACGCTGTCTGCAATGATATTATCGACACGCCAGAAGACGATCTGCAGGGCCAAACAGCACAGCGAACAGACGAGAATCACCGGCTTCTCGCCGAGTCTATGGGCAGGCTCAGCCAGCAGGAGGCGGCCGAGCATGATGCCGCCGAAGTATCCCGTGGGCACGTATCCGACACGCGAGAGATCTCCCTTGCGTTCCTGGACGAGATACTCGACCAGCCATCCTATCGTTGCAGGTCAGACTCGGTAATAGTAGTTTGCTATTCAGGTGGGTGATGGTGTACCGCCCACGGTGATGGCAACGCCGAGATAGAAGAAGTAGAACAGGCTGAGCAGCCAGACGGGCCTACACTGCAGCGTGAGCTTCATCTCTGTCCACGTAGAGGTAGAGCCAGCATTGGTATCGTTGGTGTTGGTAGAGTTGGTGTTGCTCCATGCTATCGAGATGCAGATGTGCTCCCTGAACGCCCACCAGACAAGCAGCAAGTTGAGCAGGCCGAGCCCTCCCGGCACCAGGTAGAAATACATCCACTCATCGGTATGCGTAGCCACGAGAGCGGCCAGCAGAGGCCCGACGAGACATCCGGCGCTGTAGCTGGCGTGGATCAGCCCCAGCCAGCGATGCGCGCCCTCGAGGCCCGCCACGAAGACGTTTGCCTGGGCGTCCTGGTATCCCTGGCCCAGGGCGGCGAAGACGAAGGTCACTGCGAACAGGCCAAACGGGGGCGTCTACCAATATTAGCAGTGTATACTGGATGAGTTTGGCATAGGGTATGATATTGGTATAGGGTATAGATGGAGTACCCAGAAGCGGAGGAGGTGAGCCACGAGCTGGGCCGCGGCGCCGGCGACGAGAGCGCCCCCCAGCCCCGTTGCGGAGCGCATCCAGCTGCCGGTGAGGGCAGCGAGGAGCCATCCGACGAAGGAGAGCCCCCAGACGAGGCCGACGGAGGAGGAGGAGAGGCCGTAGGAGCGCAGCAGGTAAGGGACCAGGGCCCCGAGGCTGCCGTCGTTGACGCCGGCGACGAGGAAGCAGAAGGCGGCGGCAGCGATCCTGGTGGCCTTTTTGTCTTCCTTTACTCCTTCATGGCGTGATGCGTGAGGCAGTTCTTGCGTCAGAAGCTCGATCTCCGCGTTCATCGTGGATTGTCAGCCTGTAGTTACTGTTGGTTGTAGGGCTGTGTTTTGGATGGTGTGATGTGTTGGATGTTCAAAATTTGGTAGCTGTGGATGCAGTGACGAAGGAGATTGTCATTCAGCTCCATAACTAGTCGCAGCTAGATAGGCTAACTCATGGTACATGCAGGATCCTGGTAGGAGAAAGAGAAGCAGAGAAGCAGAGAAGCAGAGAAGCAGAGAAGCAAAAGAAACAGAGAGATGCGCCTGAGATGCCCGAGTGTTCGCTGTATTCAAATTGAGTGCCTGATCCGCCATGCAGTGGTGCTCCGTCTGAGACTCCATACCCAAAAGAAGAAGAAAGAATAAAGCAAAAGAGAAGAGGTAAGTAACTATTAAAAGAGAGGGAAGTCAACAGCATCGCTTGCGTTGGACGGTGAGGTCGAGGCCGCCGTCCGCGTCCTGCTCAGGCTCGTCTTCCGCATCGCCTATGAGGGCCGGCGGGAAACTGAGCCAACTGCGCCTCTTGTCAGCGTCCCCCGAGGTGCGACCGGCTCTCGACCGGGCCCTGATGCTCCCGTTGCTGCCTCCGGGCGTGTGGATGGCGGAGGAGCCAGCAGCACCAGCAGCAGCACGGCCAGCACGGCCAGCACCAGCAGCACCGCCAGCACTGCCCCCAGACGCCTCGCCCTGCCGCTCTCTCCGGGTGCGCTGCTCGACCAGCTTGCGGGTGATGACCCGAAACACCTCGTCGATGCCCTCGCCGTCCTTGCTGCTGATCTCGTGGCAGCAGTCCCAGCCGATGTCCTGCGCCCAGAACCCGCTGTTCCGCTTGCTGTCCGGCGCCATACTCCCACTGTAGTTGTAGTTGTAGGCGTTATTATTATTATTATTATTGCTGTTGCTGGCGCTGCCCATGCCAGAGCTTGGGGGCGGCGTCGATGCCTGGGACGGGTACAGCTGCTCGGCGACGTAGGCGATGGTACGCTCAAAGGGCACCCGTCGACGGGCCGGGTCGTCCGCCACGATATCCGACTTGGTGCCGACGACGTGGATGACCAGCCCGTCCGCGGCCTCACCACTGCCGCCGCCGCCGCCGCCGCCGCCGAGATTCTGCTTGAGCTCGAGCAGCCAGCCGCGCATCTCGTCAAAGGAGCGCTCGTCGGTGATGTCGTAGCAGAGCAGCCCCGCGTGGGCGCCGCGGTAGTAGAGGCGCGAGATGCTGCGGAAGCGCTCCTGGCCGGCGGTGTCCCATATCTGCAGCCGCA
Source organism: Trichophyton rubrum CBS 118892 (assembly GCF_000151425.1). Lineage (NCBI taxonomy): Eukaryota > Fungi > Ascomycota > Eurotiomycetes > Onygenales > Arthrodermataceae > Trichophyton > Trichophyton rubrum. Next base: position 165,848 of record NW_003456423.1, on the reverse strand, counting down.
CGATGGTGTCCGAGGTCGAGTCGAGCACCCGCTTGGTCACGAACGAGGCCCCGACGGTCGACGCGGGCGCCGTCTGGCTGAAGGAGTTGCGGACGTAGCGCTGCACCAGGCTCGTCTTGCCTACTCCTGCGCCCGGTCAGTCAGCAGAGCGTCTCAGGGAGACCGTGGAAAAGACCTACCTTGGGCCCCGAGGACAACGATCTTGGCTTCCAGGCTGTTGCTCATGTTACATGTCGTATGTTGCGGTCCTGGTGGTGAGATGGAGATGGAGATGGAGATGGAGATGGAGATGTCACGGAGTCGCTAACACTGCTCGACTAACTAGCACTGCGGAGCACGAGAGTCACTCAGCAGTCGACCAGCCCTGCGGCCAACCGCCCGGCGATCGCCTGCGACGTCCATCGATCCCAGGCCTGGCATTAGGCATTATCGCTATCAGCAGCCGGTGTTACAGCGCGCAGCTCTTGGAGTCTCCATCCTGGCCGGCTCTGCGCGATGAAACGGCGGCTGTTCTCCGTCGGTCGCCTTCCGCTGAAGACATCACCACATTACTATCACTATTACTATTACTATACTGCTATCACTATTACTATTACTATTGCTATTCTATTACTATTACTACCTGCTATACTGCTATATTACTCCTGGATGGCCTGCTCTGCGTCTCGTCTCGTCCTGCACAGCTGAAAGACCTCCCTCTGTAAGTCAGTCGAGCCCCGAGCAAAAGCCTTCACACAGCCGAGGAAGACCAGCCAGAACCACATGGAGTGGATGGCGATGGAAGCTCCGGCTGCTGCTGCGTCCTCGTCCTCGCCGTCGTCGTCTTTTCCGAGGCGTCTCTCGTGCGAGACGGCGGCGTCATTCTGGCTGCTTCGCTACTGGCGGGTTGTATATAAAGCTGCGGCGTGCTGACCGGCTGGCGAGCAGACACACGATCAGCCTCAACCACCGACGAGAAAGACAGAGATATAGACAGAGACAGAGAGAGAGAGAGAGAGAGAGAGAGAGATGGGCAAGCTCACAGGCGCAGAGGTCGCGCGGCACAGCTCGGCGGCGTCGTGCTGGGTGGTGCTGCACGGCCAGGCCTACGACGTGACGGACTTCTTGCCTGGTAAGCCTGAGGAAGCCTGAGGAAGACCGTCCAATTGATACAGCTACAGACGCAAGCACGGCGAGCAGAGACGCTGATGAGGCTTAGAACACCCCGGGGGCCAGCAGATCATCCTCAAGTACGCGGGCAAAGATGCCACGGCCGAGTTCGAGCCCGTTCACCCGCCGGACACGCTGGACCGGTACCTCGACCGCACGAAGCATCTCGGCCCCGTCGACATGGACACGATGGAGAAGCAGCTCGCGGCGGCCGACCCGGACGAGGAGCAGCGGCTCGAGAGGATCCGCCGGATGCCCTCGCTGGACCAGTGCTACAACCTGATGGACTTTGAGTCCGTCGCCCGCCGCGTCATGAAGAAGACCGCCTGGGGGTACTACTCCTCCGGCTGCGAGGACGAGATGGTGCCGCTCACCCACCCTCTATTATCATTGTCCATGGATGCTGACAGTTGCTGCAGACGATGAGGGAAAACCACACGGCGTTCCACAGGATCTGGTTCCGGCCGCGCATCCTCGTCGACGTGGAGAGGGTCTGCACCCGCACGACCATGCTGGGAACCCCCGTCTCGGCCCCCTTCTACGTCACGGCGACTGCGCTGGGCAAGCTGGGCCATTCCGGACGGCGAGGTCTGCCCTCACGCGCGCCTCCGCTACCCACGACGTCGTGCAGATGATCCCCCACCCTGGCGTCGTGCTCCTTTCGACGAGATCTCCGACGCTAAGATCTGACCGGGCGGACCCCAATGGCTTGCAGCTTCTACGTCCAACAAGGACAGAGCCATCACCCGCCGCATCGTCGAGCACGCCGAGGCCCGCGGCTGCAGGGGCCTCTTCATCACCGTCGACGCTCCCCAGCTCGGCCGCAGGGAGAAGGACATGCGCTCCAAGTTCGCCGAGCAGGGCTCCAGCGTCCAGGCCTCCTCCAGCACCGCCGGCGCCGTCGACCGCTCCCAGGGCGCTGCCCGCGCCATCTCCTCCTTCATCGACCCCAGCCTGTCCTGGAAGGACCTGCCGTACTTCCGCTCCATCACCAAGATGCCCATTGCCCTCAAGGGGGTGCAGCGCGTAGACGACGTGCTGCGCGCCGTCGAGGCCGGCATCGATGCCGTCGTGCTCTCCAACCACGGCGGCCGGCAGCTCGAGTACGCTCCCTCCGCCATCGAGCTGCTGGCGGACGTCATGCCGGCCCTGCGTGCTCGCGGCTGGGACCGCAGGATCGAAGTCTACATCGACGGAGGCGTCAGGCGGGCCACGGACATCCTCAAGGCCGTGTGTCTGGGTGCAAAGGGCGTGGGGATTGGCAGGCCGTTCCTATACGCGATGAGTGCCTATGGCACCGAGGGCGTCGAGAAGGCCATGCAGCTGCTCAAGGACGAGATGGAGATGAACATGCGTCTGCTGGGTTGCACCAGTATCGACCAGCTGGGGCCCGACCTGCTTGATACCAGGGGGCTCTCCGTCCACACCGTCTCAGGCCCCATTGACAACCTTTCTCGCAGCGTTTATGACCCGATGAGCTTGCCTGCAGACAGGCCTGCTTCCAAGCTATAATACAATACCCATCTTCGTCTTCGTCTACGTCTCCGTCTGTCATGTTCTGTCTGCCATGTTCTGTCTGCCATGTTCTGTCTGCCATGTTCTGTCTGCCATGTTCTGTCTGCCATGTTCTGTCTGCCATGTTCTGTCTGCCATGTTCTGTCTGCCATGTTCTGTCTGCCATGTTCTGTCTGCCATGTTCTGTCTGCCATGTCTTGTTTGCGTGGTTCTCTTTTACTTCTATACCATATGTTCTTCTATACCATATGTTCTTCTATACCATATGTTCTTCTATACCATATGTTCTTCTATACCATATGTTCTTCTATACCAAATGTTCTTCTTGTCCTGTATATATATATAGGGGGGTCTAGGAATCAATTGTATAGATTTACAAGTCTACCACTATCGGTCCAGCCACAATTCTCTGGCCCCGGACGTCCATACACGCCGGGTTGACCATCCACCCTTCTCTGCCCAGCGGCCTCTCTCCTCCCCACACCCTCGTCCAGATGACGCTCACAAGGGACCCAAACACCACCCGCACCGCATCCCTCCACGCCCAGCACACGCTCACCAGGTCCCGCACTACCGACCACCGCCGAAACAGCCACCAGCTCCAGCCTCGCTCACCCCGGGCCCAGAGCATGCCCCCTTCTCGCCGCCGATGCAACATCATCTCCCACGCCCGCTGCGCATCGTCATAGTACGCTCGCTCCACGCCCCGGCCAGCATGCGTATGGCCAAACACATACAGCGCCGGCTTCACCCGCCACGCCGCCTCCAGCAAATGTGCACACCCAATGCTGTTCGGAAACAAGTCTCCATGGTGCAGCGGCGGGCTATGAGACACCAGTATATCCGTCTCTGCCGGCGGGGCCGTTGGCCACGGAAGCCCAACGTGGTACGGCGGGTACTGGAAGGCGTGTATAGTAACATGCGGCTCCAGCTGGGGAATCTGCGGTATCCCATGCACCGTAAGCGTCCGCGAGCCAAACTCCAGCGTAACAGACGAGTTCTGCAGATAGCATATCCCTTCCCAATCTATCCGCGTATCATCAACAGCGCTCTCATCTATCCCGTTGAGCTCGGCTATCCGTCCGCGCACCCCAGCGTCCAGCCACCCGTCATGGTTCCCGGCCACCACCACCTTGTACCGATGCGGGAGGCTCTTCAGCCAGTCCGCTGCCTCCTGGATCTGCTCCGGCGTGCCCAGGTCCGTCAGGTCTCCGGCGTGTATCAGCAGGTCGCCGTCCGGTATCTCGTCCACGGAGCGGTGCTGGGAGTGCGTGTCCGACAGACAGACCACTCTGACGGCCCGCTGGGTGGGTGAGCGAGTGTACGGCGGCGCCCGTAGCGCAGACAGCAGTCCGTAGACCGGTCGTAGAACGCATATCAGGGGCGAGGCCAGCAGCTGCGTCCCGGCTGACGGAGCGTCCCACGGCGGCATCTTCAGCAATAAGTCAATAACGTCGTGGCAACAGTAACAGCTATTCAGAGGGTATCTCGCGGTCTCACTCGCCAGGCTGTTCCATCCTAGCCGCCGTCGATGCTGTCTGAAACCGTCGAGTTGTCTGGTTTTATTCCTGGCCGGCGCTTAGAGAGAGAGAGAGAGAAAAGTTCGATGTTGTTGCTTTTGCCTTTTTCGGCTCTTCCGCCAACTTTTTCTTCACCTCCAGATCTACAACTTCACAACAACAACCACAACAACCACAACAGCTACAACGACAACGACAACGCCATAAAAGCCAGCACTGGCGCCGTCCAGACCGCAGATTCACCCTCTTCCTCGCCTGCTTCTGGTGCAAAGCGTCACTTGTCCGCCGGCTCAGCGTGATCTGCGCCTCCACCAGCCTCTCTGCCGCGAGAACCAGCCCTCTTAACCCCCACCCCCCTCGAAGAAACGCATCTCCCGCCGCCTCCAGGGCCTGCTCGTCTGCCATCCACGGTGCCAGCTTCATCTCGTCTGCTTCCTGATGCCCCAGCTCCCCGGCCTGCGTGTAGAATTGGCCTGCTCGAAGCGCCTGTAACGGTCGTCCCGCCTCGCCGCCTCTGCAGCCACCACTCTATTCTACTGTCAACTGCCTCCTCCACCACCACCACCATTGGGCATTCGCCTGGGCACTTCGGCTCCCCCTTGCCTCCACACGCCATACACTGAACCACTGGCGCCCGACGATGAATGGCGGCGATTTGAAAAAGGCTGCTGCCGCTGCTGCTAACGGTACTGCGGGCAAGAAACGCAGGAAGGCCTCTGATCTCAAGCCCATCATCACCAACGAGGAGTCTGATCCAGCTACCATGTCCAGCACCCAGTCTGTTTACACCCTCCTCCCTCTCTTTTGCCCTGTTTGTTTGAATGATAGCCAAAAGACAAAAAGACGTGCCGCCCGCCTGCTAACTCCTACATAGACAGAAACTTTCATATAGTTCGCCCCTGTCGCGAGCTTCGTCGTCCTCGTCAGAGGAAGAAGTCGACGCTGCAGACGAGGAAGACTCCGAGGACTACTGCAAGGGGGGCTACCACCCTGTCTCCGTCGGCGAGTCCTACAACAACGGCCGGTACATCGTGGTCCGCAAGCTCGGCTGGGGCCATTTCTCGACCGTCTGGCTGTCCCGCGATACCACCACGGGCAAACACGTCGCCCTCAAAGTCGTGCGCTCTGCCGCCCACTACACCGAGACCGCCATAGACGAAATCAAGCTTCTCAACCGCATAAACAGCGCCAACCCTGACCATCCGGGCCGCAGACATGTCGTCAGCCTGCTCGACTCGTTCGAGCACCGTGGGCCCAACGGAGTGCATGTCTGCATGGTCTTCGAGGTCTTGGGCGAGAACCTGCTCGGCCTCATCAAGCGCTGGAACCACAGAGGCATCCCCATGCCCCTCGTCAAGCAGATCACAAAGCAGGTCCTCCTCGGCCTAGATTACTTGCACCGCGAGTGCGGTATCATCCATACCGATCTCAAACCTGAAAACGTCCTCATCGAGGTTGGAGACGTCGAGCAGATCGTCAAGTCTTGCGTCAAGGATGAAGAGAAGAAGGCCGATACCAGAGACGATAACAGAAATGGCAGACGGAGACGGAGAACTCTCATCACAGGCAGCCAGCCGCTCCCCAGCCCGCTCAGCGCCAGCTTCAGCGGCGGGGACCCTTTCCGCAATGTGACTCCCTCCATGCAGAGCTCCCATAGCAGCCTCAACCAGGTCCTTGCTGAATCTCCTCGTAAGATATTTCTTCCCTATTTTTGTTATCTTAGTATATCTTGACGTATCGGCTAACCTCTACAGTCTCTGCTACTCCTACCACTCCCTCCAAGCAATCCATGAAAGATAAACTAGGAATAAAGGATTCGGACGCAGCTGCCGACGAAAAACAGAAACAAAGAGAAAAAACTACGTAAGTCATCATTTTCACTTCGTGTTCTATCTACACACATTGTATACTAACTTCAGCAGCGACCTGCTTGAACGCGAAGTCTCAGGCATCTCCCTCAACAAAGATACAGACCAGTCCATGGCCGGCGACCAGTACACCATCGATATTATCTCCGTTAAGATAGCCGATCTGGGTAACGCCTGCTGGGTTGGACACCACTTCACAAACGATATTCAGACCCGCCAATACCGCTCGCCAGAAGTCATCCTCGGAGGCAAATGGGGAGCCAGCACTGATATCTGGAGCATGGCTGCAATGGTAAGCGACCCGCATAGCTCTCACCTGATCCTCAGTCACTAATCTCTTTCTCTCTCTTTTTTTTCTCCAGTCATTCGAACTTATCACCGGAGACTACCTGTTCGACCCCCAGACCGGCACCAAATATGGTAAAGACGACGACCATATTGCTCAGATCATTGAACTTCTAGGTCCTTTCCCCAAATCTCTCTGTCTATCCGGCAAATGGAGTCAAGAAATCTTCAACCGGAAGGGAGAGCTCCGCAATATTCACAGACTACGCCACTGGGCACTACCTGACGTCCTGAGAGAGAAGTATCACTTTTCCGAGGAAGAGAGCAAGGCTGTGTCCGACTTTTTGATCCCCATGCTCGAACTCATACCTGAACGGAGGGCAAATGCAGGCGGGATGGCTAACCATAAGTATCTCAACGGCACCAAAGGAATGGATCACATCTCCCTTAACATTCCCGTGGGAAGTCGAGGAGAAGGCATCGAAGGTTGGGCATCAGAGGTCAAGAGGAGATGAACTAGCTCCCCCCTCCTCTATCCCTCCTTTGATCAAATGGTACCATCGAAAATATCGTTAACGGCGTTCAATCCTGGTGTCCCCCTCCTCTGCTCTCGGCCGCAATGTGGTCGTCTCGTCCCTCTTTTTTATCTGTCTCCTGCACTCTCATTGGCTTTTCATCATCCATCCCCCTCGGCACCTCTAACGCCCCTGAATTGCCGGATGAGACGAAGTGAGATGCTGGCGATGACTCGGGATGAGAAAAGAAGCAAAAGAATGAAACTAACCTACATGATTTTATTGGATCATCGTGGCTGAATAGATAAGAGTTGTTCATGCTAGTGCTTTGTCATGCTTTACCGTCCTGCTGCTACGCTGCTGAAAGGGGGTGTTGTTGGTCTCGTTTTATACTTATCATGCTATCTATAATCTTAAGGAGGGCAATATAACTGTCTGATGCAACTGACGGGCTGCCAAGGGTGTCGTGTGTACACTGAAGCTGGAGCTGGAGCCGGGGTCGGGAGCTCAGGAGGCGAGCTGATGGTGGAATCGGGGATATAGGTCATCTCACGCTCACTTGACCTACAGACAAAAACAAAAACAGCACATTCTTTCCTTTGAAAATAGGCGAAGAACGTATGATTGGACGAATTTCATTTCATACATATATGGTGGTTTATTGTCCTTCTGTTTCAAATTCTCTTGTATCGGTTCGTTCGTCCATATTTATTTTGTCCAGAGAGTAAATAAGACCTTCCGCCGTCCAGTCCGGGAAAAAAAAATAAATAAAATAAAATCCAGCTTCCGTGAACAGTAAATATCACTCGTCCATCTGCCAGGCATATTCCATAGTTTCCATCCTGCCCCGACGGTTCCGTGCCTCAAACCATCTATGTTCAAACCCATTACTCCTGTCCACTCCATCCCATCTGAAACCTGGCCGGATCCCATATCGGTTCGGCGGTGATGGACCCTTATATACCTTTTTCCCTCCCCCAGCAGTGCCACTGCCAACACCAGCAGCGGTACCACTCTTGGGTTCAGATAAGAACGCCGCTGCAGGATCATTCCATCTTTGTCTAGCCTTCAGCTCAGCATTTAGATCCTCATCCTCCGCCGTTCGCGCAAGCGGTATAAACTTCGCTTCCTCCAGTGCTTGACGGCGAGCTTCCTTCTCCTGCCTCTGCACATCACCCGTCAGGGCCTCCTTTGCCGCCCGCTCAGCAGCAGCAGCCTCCTCCGCTGCCTTGCGTGCCTCCGCCCTCTTCATAGCAACGTTGATTATCCGTCCGGACGCATCTCGATAAATTGTTTCCGACTCCAGTCCAACTTCCTGTTTCCCCTTCTTTTTTCTCTCCTTCCGTAGCTTCTCGGCTTCCTGCGCCTGCTCTCGTTCCTGAGCTGCTACCATCGCCGCAGTATCAGCTGCGGTCTGCAACCCGGCTCTCATGCCTGACTCCATTCGAGGCGTGGAGTCGTTTTCCTCGGCCACCATGGGCCTATCATCATCAGCTTCCATCTGAGCTGCCCGCTCAGCAGCTGCAGAAGCTAGAATCGCGTCTGCTGCAACCTGCTCGTCGTTTGTAGGGGGTTGTGGTCCAGACACGCTCCGCCATTGTGAAGACTTGCTTTTCCGGAACTCGCTGCTTGTTCCTGCCTGTGCTGCATATGGTATTTCATCGTCCTCATCTGAGTCGTATCTGCCCGGCCGTCTGGATCGTGAGGTCTTGCTCGAGCTAGAGAGTAGCGGAGGGTCGTCGTCTGCGATTATCAGCCCGCCGGCGCCGGTATCCTCGGCCACAGCATGCTTGTTCTTCTTGCGTTTCTTCTTCGGCCGCTCCGACGATAGCGTGTCTGCTGTCAGGTAGTTTTTCGCTAGGTAGTCGGCCAGAGACATGGCGTATGTATGTGATGTGAAGCTGAGCTTGTGATGGAATCACATTCGACGTTCAGGATATTTTCATGGAGAGCCCGCATGGTTGCTTAGTAAGCGGACCGGTTCTAAAAGACCGGCGGAAATAGAGAAAAAGACAACAAACGCTGCATCAAGTCCAGGAGAGTCACGATGCTGTCTCTCTGGCGAATAAACGTACGAAGGCAGTGGATATTTCTGGTGGGTTATGTGCCTGACTACCCCTATCCGCAAGGGCTGGATATAGGTACTATTATATAGTAAGCTGGAGCTCCGCTCGTGTTAGAATAATTCTTTCACCGTTCCGAAAAACCCCCAGACGGCCCTATGGTACCTATCTAGGTAGTCTGGGACGCCGGGCTAATAATTATCCAGCATTTAGGAGACTGAGATTCGCGACGCGCCGACGAATTCATTTCATTATTTCTATTATACCAGTTCCCGAACATGTCGCCCTCCAGATCTGAGATAATAAGGAGCCACCCGATCGGGGGCCGGCTAGAGGAATACCACGAGTTATATAACATATGCCATTATCAAAACGAAATCGATCCTTTGCTTCAGAGAGAAGCCGATGATGGTACCAAGAATAAGTTACTGGATTTTCTGATGGCAGTGCAAGCTTTACCTGCTTGCCGCATATTGTCTTCTTCTCGGGGAAGCGGAACCCTTTTCGGTGATATTTCGAGGATTACTTCTACTATCGATTCAGGCCAGGCTCAATTTGACCGCCTCCTTCCCCTGTTGAAAGCAGTCCACAACAAAGAGCCCGATGAAATCATATGGGATAAGGTCTACGAGGCCGTCACTGAACCAACTCCTGCCCCCCGTCCGTTGTGCTCTTTCCAGACGCCCTTGATTCGAAATACAGGCAGCGTCGCCAACTCGAGCGAGCTGCGATCCAACATGGACACCGTGCTAAGGGAGGAGCTAGACATGTATGTTGATATACCGAAGTTCTACGACACCTTCTTTGGATATATCCAGACGATCGCGCAGGCAGTCTTTGAGAGCTGCAAGGAGGGAGAGGAACCGCTATTCCGCGAGGGAACTGGCTGGACCGGATGGCCCGAGGGTGCAAAGGAGGCGTCTGTGTTTGCCTGGCTGTCGGGGGCCATCGACAAGATGATACAATTCTACGAGGAGCATGCGCCCGGCGAGGCGATTCGAAGGCGGCCTCTGGCGCAGCCTCACAAGCCACTAAAGGGCTCTACGGCTAAGCGGACGCTGGACATCGGCTTCATGGATGGTACTGAACCCCTCGAGGACGGCAAGTATGGGTGGTCACAGATCCTCGTCCCCGGAGAGCTGAAGAACAACCCGGAGTACGAAACCCAGTCCAGGCAGGACATGGGCAGATATGCGAGGGAAGTGCTTGCCGCGCAGGACTCCCGCCGCTTCGTGCTAGGCTTCACGCTCTGCGGGTCGCTCATGAGGCTGTGGCTCTTTGACCGTCTGGGAGGGATCGCGTCGGAGAAGTTCGACATCCACGAGGAGGGCCTTCGATTCGTCTCGGTCATGCTCGGGTATCTGCTGATGAGCGAGGAGCAGCTTGGATTCGATCCGACGATCGTCACCAACGCCGATGGCTCGCGGTACTTTAAAATCGAACGGAACGGCGAGGAAGAGCGTCTTATTATCGATGAAGTAATAGGGCGCGCACGTTGCGTTGCCGGACGAGCCACAACCTGCTGGAAGGTACATCGCGATGGAGACGAATCCCGAACCCCCCTGGTGATCAAGGGCTCATGGCAGTACCCCGAGCGCGACGACGAAGGGGAGCTGCTACGTGAGGCCACGGAGAAGGGGGTGGTCAACGTCGCAAGATACTTCTACCATGCGACGGTCCAGGTGGAGGGTCGAGACTACGACATCCGCGACGGGGTGAGGAGGGGGCTAGACATCACAGCGGCAAGCAACTACAACCACGCTGGCTCCAGGCCTCCGCTGAGCAGAAGCGGGTCTCGCAAGGGGAAAAGCCGCCGGGCCGCCAGTCGGAAACGCTCCTCTACGTGTGTCGAGCCGTCGCTGCCGCCCAGCAAACGCCAGCAGTCCCAGCCTCCGTCCACCCCCAATCGTGTCCATCGTCGTGTCGTCGTTCGGGACTACGGCCAGCCAATCTACAAGGCGAGCTCGAGGGTTGCCTTGCTGGCGGCGCTGGAAGGGTGCATCGAAGGATACGAGTCCCTTCATCGGCAGGCTGGCATGCTCCAGAGAGACATCTCCCCCAACAACCTCATGATCAACGAAGACGAGGAGAGCGCGTCCTGGAAGGCGTTCATCATCGATCTGGACCTTGCCATCAAAGAAGACCGGGAAGATGCTTCGGGGGCGCGAGGCAAGACCGGCACGCGGGCGTTTATGGCGATCGGAGTTCTTCTGGACGAACAGCATTCCTTCATGCACGACCTTGAGTCATTCTTTTGGGTCTTGTTCTGGATATGCATCCATTATGAGGGCCCCGATAAAGCAAATGTTGTCGAGGAATTTGAAGACTGGAACTATATGAATACTGAAACACTTGCTGGCGTAAAGAAAGGAGCTATTGCTGATGAGGGCGATTTTCTCAAGTCCACGGCGGAACACTTTACGGAGTACTACCAGCCACTGGTGCCTTGGGTCAACCGGCTGCGGCGAGTCGTATTTCCCAACGGCGGAAGGTGGAAAACGCCTAATAAAGATCTGTATTCTGCCGTGAGGGAAATCCTTCGAAACGCCCAGGAGGACCCTAATGTTATTGGGTTGAACTGAGTTCTTATTTCACCCGAGGCGTTGGAGTTTATCGAGTTCCCATACGAGCCTGAGGAATGTTTTGGGTTCCGTATAGCTTAGATGGCGGCCTGGTTGTCTTGTAAAGATTTGCGTATTTTCTGGGAGCGATATTAGATATATGTACGTCAAGTGCTATTTGTGCGGTTGGCGTTTCTCGAGCCGGTCAAGCCGCACCTTGTATTTTGTGTTCCAAAGATGCCTGAGAAACGGTCAAGCAGGCTTTGTGTATCATTCCTCCCATTGTTGCCCTCGATTACTGCTATGTTAGCGTGTAGCGGGGATGTCTTGTATACGCATAGTGGCTTCCGGCACTATCTATTCGAGTTGTTGCTGTATCGGGAGTAAATATGCTTCCACATCTATTCAGCTCTGGTCAAACCCTGCGATTAACTGTGGGGAGGGGGGGTTCGACCACTGGGTTGATGTAACGATACCCGCGTCTATCGCAGTGATGATAGATGATACGAGGTCATCGATACTTCCCTTATTATCAAGTTCCGAGGAATCATAGGCCAAGAGGAGATATCTCTCGATGGTTTTGCGGAGTAACTCCACGTTCGTGTTTGCCTATATACGTTTTCTATTTGGAATTGCAGGTTGCCACCTCCAGTCGATGGCCACGGCGATAGAGAGGTAGTCAGAGTTATTAGTATTAACTAGTAATTAATTATATAAGTGGGTTACCCGACGGGTAGAATCCGGCGAGTCGAGTCGAGTCTTTAAATTTCAAAGAATCGACTCGAATCGACTCGTAACAAGTCTAAAATATTTTAATATACTATTTGAATTATTTGAAATATAATAGTCTTCACTTATGCTCCAACAATAATCAATTTAATAATATAGCTATATCGAACCAGGCTCAATTTGAACATATTTTACACATATATATTCGTTCTTATCATTGATTTAACCAATCATATTCGCTGCTGCTGCTTCCGTTTTGACACCTAGCTATAGTTTGCTACGAGGCATTCTCAGGTAAAAGAAAGGGGCACTTCAGGTAAAAGGAAGTTCTGATATAGCATTATAACAGTTAAATCGAGCTAACTTATAAGAGGATGCATAGTCAAAACGAAAACATCTAGATATCCATTGGGTTAAAAAAAAGGATCAAAGGATTATAGCCGAATAGGATAGGGGGTTTGGCTATTACAACCAGGCAGATAACCATTGCCAGAATCCCCCGCAATAGGTAAAATGTGAAGGGGCTCGGATGAGCCGAAAAGAGAAGTAAAAGGTAGCCCCTTGCTCAAGCTAGCCTTTGCTGATTACCGGCTGCAGATTCCGGCCCGTCAGGTTACGAGGGAAGGATAGGCCAGATCATTTCGGTGCCAGGCAGGCTTTCATACCGGTAGGCGTGACTAAGGGCTGGTATCCCTGACAGTCGGCTGGCTAATTTCCAAGTGCTGGGAAATCCGGAAGAAGGGAAATGCATATGCCAGTTACTTGCCGTTCTGGCCTACCTGCATGTTCCAGGCAATGCTGGGATCAACCGGCAGGTCCGGGTCGTCTGATTCACCAATGATTTCTGGGGGGATAGTTACCGGTATTTGCAATCGGCGAGCAACCTCTTGGATAACCTTGATGCGATGGTCGAGCGTAGCTGCGCCGCCAGCAAGTTCGGAGAGATCATCAGCAGAGACGGATTCGTCTACCAGGGACGAGATTGAGGGCGACAGCAGCTCCAAGTTTGCTCGCGAAAAGTGATAGTTGACAATTGCATTTGTCACCAGCTCTGATCTCACTGACATTGCTGTTTCAACCTGGTTCATTTGAGACCGCATCCCTTCCAGCTGAGACTCAGAACGCTTCAAGCTTGCTTTCAACCGATCGATTTCATATTCAAGCTCGACCACGCGCTCGCTTTCTTTTGAGTCGTGCAGGAGAACCACTTTGCATGGCCGGTCGGGCTTGCTGGGGCTCCTATTTCCTGCTACTTTAAAGTCATCATCTTCATCAAAAGTGGCCTGGGCTGGCATCGACTTCATTGGCCTTCCACAGCTTTGGTGGGTGAGATGATGGCGCTGTGCTGGGCGGACCTGGTTTCCGATGCTCCATGACAAGCGGTTCTTCTTGAGCTTCCCGTCTGTATTAAAGTCCGCTGGCCAGTATAGTCCAAGTAGCTCCTTTGCTATGTTCCCCTTGGATCCCCATTGGGATAGGGCCATTGCCTGAGCATTACATAGCAGACGGTAAAATGGCGGCAAGTTAGTAGATGAGAGATTCTCCTCTGGTATCACATGCTGGAATGGTGGGAAGTAGTCAAAGTCGAGTGTTGCGATGCCATCCATCCACTCTTCTCCTTGACGGTTAGTGACGACATTTGGTAGGGGAAACCTCGGCAACTTGGATGCTCGCAGTCGCCTTTCTGACATATCCGAGTCCTTGATTCTGTTATAGATTCTGGTATAGAGAAATATCGGACAGCAGCTGGTAGATATTCAAGGCCGTTGAAGGATCCCGGTCACTTTGATTGAGAGAATCTGATAGAAAAGCTCCCTAAAAGAAATGCTATCGTATTGCATATATTGAAAGAAAGAGATTGAAATAAGTATTTATCTAGCTTTACTAGATAGGTAGATGGGAAGAGAACTGATAACTTGGTGAAGTTATTACAGTGTTTGCTGGTAGTTATTTAGGTGCTAGGCCAGAGCTTTTATGGCTCAGTGAATGCATATCGAGCAGCTCCAAGATGATAGCGGTCACAAGAAGAGGAAAAGTTGAAAAAAGGAATAGAAGAAGGAGGAGAAAAAGGATGATATCATGCCAGAGAATGATCATGTTTGATGGTCTTCCTTATGTTGAAGGTAGAAAAGAAGCCAAAGTGAGACGAAATAACTAGTTAAACCGAGTTTGACTCAAACTCGTATTTTCGGCCTCAGCAATATGTTCAGCTAACTTGACAAGTTCAGGCATCTCTCACCCTGCTTGATTGATATTTCTCGTTCTGTATGATACCTTCATTAGTTCCAGCCGTCGAGTCATCATTGGGGCTCCATGGCTCGTACAGACGAAGCAGAGTGGTGGTTTAACGCAGTGTACGAAGCCATCCAGCAGATTCCCTATGGCAAAGTGACATCCTACGGCCATATAGCTCGTCTGCTAGGACACCGTGAGTTCATAAATGAGTGATAGCTCATAGCCATTGCGATCTCTACCTTAATGTGTCTAACATATACGGTCGTACAGCTCAACGGTCTCGACAGGTTGGAATCTGCCTCAAGCATCTCCCGTCAAGCCCAGACGAGTATTATAACAACGACAACGTACCCTGGCAGCGAGTTATCAATTCAAAAGGGATGATATCCCACCGGTATGACGCCTTTGGACTCCGCATGTGAAATAGACAATGAGTGCGCAATTTAGATTAACATGGTTTGCGCCAACAGCGGGCCGGGTTCGGCAGCGAGACAGGCAGAAGCTCTAGAGCAAGAAGGGGTCATTGTACGCTCTGATGGCATGAATGAGTTCTACGTCGACATGGCGCAGTTCGGGTGGTTCCCAGATCGGCTGCCCAATGAAGAAGATGAGGGAGAGCTGGATGCTAGTATTGTTGGAGATGACGCTGCTGGAGGAGCGGGTTAATTTTAATTTAAGAATATGCAGAGCTAATTATATCGTGCCTATCGGCTATTTTCTCACTACCCCATGCAATTGTTGCACCTCGTTGGCTGGCGAACTGACCAGCTGCGCCGTGTTTACCCCCTCAGTACGGATAGTCAGTTGGAAGCAGGCGGAAGCAGAGGTGACTCCCGTAGCTCCCCGCATCGTTCGATGTTTAGATCATGCTTCAATACCATGCACGACAAGACGTAAGATGCGCAACCTTGGGAGGGGAAGGAAGAGTGGTGAGTTCTCGGTGTAGCCTGGTGCTTGAACAGGAGAAGCTGATTCGCGATGTTTTGCGTTTTAGTACCCGGGTGCTGAGCGAATATGACAGGGCCAAAGACATAGTCAAACCGCCGGAGTCGATCCAGAACAACTGATCCCCCACAAATGGGCCTGCATAGTGCAGCCATGATCAAATGATAAGCATGCAGAGCAAGTTGTAGCTGGACAAGGGCGTTCTGAGATGACTCTTCGTGAGCGAGGCTGCCGACTATAGATCGGTAGCTAGGCATCCATCCCCACAAGGTAACCGGGTCCTCATGCAGGATGGGGGCGGCACAGCCAATAAAACTCGTTTTTTCTTTTTTTTTTTTTTTTGGTCCTGGGATGGTTGGGAGTCATCCGCAAGCTTCCACCAGCTACTTCCCCTGTCTTGCTCTTCCCTTTCGTCAACCTCCTCCACTCTCAGGAATTTTTGTAGCAGTCATTGCTTTGGATCTAGCCATCGACTTGATCATTCTCGCAAATGTAAAGACGTCCAAAGAGTTCTATTTCCATACGTTCGTTTGCCTTTGGCCCTTCCCTAATCCCTCGCATCATGTCCGTACCTGGGGGAAATCGAAATCCAACGAAACCTCGCCTGCACTACTCATATTGGAGAAGACAGATTGCTCATAGTTCCACTGGAAGAGCGCGTCACTAACACGGCTGGGGCCACTGGGCCTAGGCAGGCGGGATGAAGTATGGTATTGTGATAACGGGCTGCATGCGCCCTGACGCTCTGAACGCAGTAATCGTCGGCGAGGTTCACAGCTATTGCGTAGCCATCCCATTCTTCGTGAATGTCTGGCCTTAGAAGAAGCCCATTGCCGGGAGAATCGATACCTCGGCCGTCCTAAATTGCATTCCCAAATCTAATCTGCGTAAAGGTTGAAGAGAGAAGAAAGATATGGGTGCAGCGAGATCCCAGTCATTCGGAAGCGTCTTTGTTCATTTGGCGTGAGATCATGCAGCCGCCATCACGCTCCCGTATACGCAACTTGTATTGCCCCTTGAGGTACCTGATAGTGACAAAGTGCGGACGAAACAACGTTCATTGCTTTGAGTTATTTCCTGCCCTGACGACTTGGGAGACGGTCTATGAGTTCCATGTTCAAGAAACCTGGTTATTCTGTTTAATGGGTGCGGTTATCCCGACTTTGATAGTATCAAACCTCTCTCTGCAGTAAACGCTATGGATAGCGAATTGATAAATTGTCAGTGTGTCGTGGTGTAAGCTGCGAAGAGGATGGGAGTTAAGGAAAACTCGATCCAAAAGTTTCGGACAGGCATATTTGAAGGCGAAGATAGAAGTGCAGATAGACGCGGGCAGATGAAGATGAGTACCTCGAAAGAAAAGTTGAAGAACGGTCGACGTGATGTCATCAAGTCTATCCAAAATATGTTTCGAAGTCTCTTATCGCAACTGGAAGATAAGATGAGATAAGCTGTATTGCTGTAACACAATACCAAAAATACACCCGAGGCAGCACCACGTGACGCTGTAACCGCCCGTGTCGTCATCGCCTTCGTTTCGCCGTTACCAGGGGCAGGGCCAGTTGCAGGCGGATGATTCACCTTGTGACTCAACCGGCGTTCGTGAGCTGAGCGAGACGAGGATATAAATGCAAGACTGTGACCCAGACGGAGTGCTAGCCAGCCGGCAGTTGACCTGACACCCTCTCTCTGGCATCTTAACCACCCAGACTTACCTTCTCTTGCCCTGGAAAGCTGTCCATCTTAACCTGACCCTTTGTTGAACACACCTTGCGCTGACGGTGGAAGCCGGCTATCGACCGAGCCTCACGTCAACGACTTTTGCCTACAGGCCAGAGGCTAGAAGCCTACCATCGGCTCTTGGTGTTCCTTCGACTCTTTTCCCTTCTCCTACCGTAGTCACCACCTTAGCCCAAAATATGACTCGAAATTCCCACGTTGGCAACCGTAGCAAAGAGACTCGGAAGGCTACCGCAACTCCCAAGACCGGTGTCAAATCGAAGAATACCAACACTTCGGAGTTTGTGCCAAATACTCGCCCCATGAGGGGGCAGAAGGAGGTCCGGATTTGCCGCCCGCGACCAAAACTTCTGCTTGAATATTCGGGGTATGTTTTGCAGGTCCGCTCTCAGGTCATGCCACAGCTAACGGAGATCCGGCTCTTTCAGTGCTGCGGGGTCCAACTCCAAGGTACCTGTCAAGGTATCGATCCAGCATGCAATCAACCAAGCCGTAAGGGAGTCCCGGGGAGCAGAGTCTTCATCTGATGAGGAAGAGCTCGATCCACCAGCTACTCCTGAAGGCCTAGACCCTTTATACTCCTTTGACGCCAACACAAGCCCTGCCCACGGAGGCCATGTGCTCAGCGCCGCTGTCGTGCAGGCAGTAGACAAATTCGAGACCAAGCAGACGGAGAAGCTTGCGCGAGAGTACGAATTCGTCGGCTTGGTCGATCCAGAGGACTTCGACGAGGGATATGGCGGCCACGAGGACGGATTCGAGCTCATCGAACCTGTCAACTATTAACTCTCCCACTCAGCGCCCCCTCTTCTGCTGCTGCTTCTTCCTCTTTGCCTTCCCCACTGTACATTGTTAGTAATGATATCCTGATATTCTGCCCGGCAATAATGATCTCTGGCCGATCCGATATATCGTTCTGTTTTTTGAAGACGTTTTATCTGTTTCCCTTGAGTTAATGACGACTGCTAAAGACGAACGGTTAAATCCTTTTGTCTTCTTTTTGTCTTTTGTGGTGTTTTCGTTGTTGTTCTTCATTCCCCCTCCTGGTCAAGCATCATGAGAGGAACTATTGGGGACGACGCAGGCGTTTCTTGATGACATGACTTGTACCAGTATACCCAGCATTGCATTTTGTCTGTTTCATCCTGACCCGAAGTCATTCATTTGATAGATAACAATCAACTATCACCCTTAGCCATTGGCTTTCGATGTTTGTTTGTGCTTCCTCGTCTTTGATTCTGCGCATCCCACCAGAAAAAAAATGCCTGAGAGAATGTGTGGGCTTATTAAGCGATGATGATCTCACGTGAATGAGTAGTGTATTATGTAAGCACTGTGAATGGCCGCAAGCACCAACTGCCAAAGTGAATGTCCATCTGGGCTTCCAATATATATATATATATTGTGCTTCTGCTCCCATAACCGGGCTCATGTTTTTCTTTCCTTACATCTCCTACACCTACTTCTCTGCCCTCTATGCCCTGGGTTACCCTTCTGTTGTTGAAAAGTAACTGGATATCAAAATGACAACTCTATCCTCGCTCGCCCTTTTGGTTGAATGGTCGGTATATTCTAGTGTTTGTCAAGACAACGCGTCGAAATCCTCTACAAGGACAAGGGTGATGCAACAGAACTGAAAAGCTGCCGCCCAATCCAGTTGACAAATTCGATATACAAGCTGTTTCCTTCGGTTATCACCAACATAATTGAAGCAAGGCAGGAGCTAGAGGAAGCCAGAAAATTCCTGCAGTCGGGACTATAGCATAATGTATAAGCTGCTAAGTAGACGATACTAGCCGGTATAGTAAATATAATAAAGTTATCTTTAATACCAATATCGATACTCAATATGCAGCCCCTAAATGTCGAGTATATGCATGCTGACTAATCAGTATAAATATTACCTAATAGCCGCCGGCGCTAAGCCTACAAGGGAACTTACAACCACCTGCGGACGCTGATTGGCCGCTGCGCGCCGCACCGCCCCCCGAGCGCCAGGAAAGCCAGGAAAGCCAGGAAGCCAGCGACGCAGCGACGAAGTTTGCGCTTCTCCCTCTCACGCAAACTCGCCCTTCCTGAGCGCTGAGCCCACCGACTAGCCATCCCCAAAAGCCGTCTCCCGTCTCTGACGCCCAGCCTGGCGTGTTGGGCGAGCCGCTTCCACTATCGATCCTTGTCCGACGCCGACCGACCGAACTCCCTTGTCCGCTGGCCATGCAGCCCGATGCGCAGAAGCGGCGCTCGCGGTCCGGTTGCACTGAGTGCCGCCAGCGGCATCGCAAGTGTGACGAGAAGAAGCCTGCATGCACAGGGTGCGAGCGCGCCGGCAAGCAATGCACCTATACCATGCGGCTCTCCTGGGGGGGCCGGCCCTTCTCCAAGTCCCGGTTTGGCGAGTGCATGAAGAGCGATCCCAGTCTGGTGCAGCTGCCGGTCGTCTCGTCTTCAGGTACGTACCTCACGTCGGACTCTTCGCATTATCGTCTGCCCACGGCCTCCTCCCGCCTGACCCTGCAACGACGGAGTGACTTGTTTTATATTACTCCCCGTTCTCGCTCTCGTCTGACCCTGGCATGCCCAGACGGAGCTTCTCCCGCAGGGCCACATGGCAGGGCTGAAGTTATTATTATTGCTTCGTTTTTAGCCGTGCCGCACCCCCCTTCCCCTTCCCCCCTAAAAGTTATATACACGATTTTATGAGGCTAAACTTTTCATCTCGTTTTCTCTATTCGCGAGTTCAGGTAGCACGGCATTTATTTATGGGTCAAAAGCAGGAGAGCGCTCGTCAAGCTCCGTGGATGCCGTGGTGGAACAGTCGCAGGGGCAGCAGGCGTTACAATGTATGGGGCCCCACTCTCATATCTCGCGGGCAGCAGCTGTTGCTCCGAGTAATCCTGGCTTATTATTAGGTCATTAATAACTGCTTCTCCTTGGTTACCTGACTCGTGACTTATAGTTGATATCAACGACGGGAAAGATTCTTCGCTGGCAACGCCGCCTCCCTCGTCAGCTTCAGACGACCCCATCGAATTCGAGAGCCGCCTGATCAGATATACTCCGCCCACGCCCGATGTTCAAGCCAACCCGTTCGAGCTGAGCTGGCTGCCGAAACAGCAGCAGAACCTCCTTGATCATTTCATATCATGCACCACATTGTCGATGTCATGTCATTCGCCAATTCAGGACATGTTCTGCCGGGTTCTCGTGCCCATGGCTACACAGACCCCTCATCTCATGAACGCCCTGCTGAGCCTTGCAGCCACTCACAGATTGACCCTGGGCATGGACCAAAGCATGTCAGAGCTCAGTCATCTCAAAGCCTCCAGCCTCCGTCAGCTGCAAGACGCTCTGGCCAGGCCCGGGGCTAGCTTGGACGAATCAGTAGTCGCAACTACCCTTACCCTGTGCCATTCTGACTTTGTCTCGGATGGCCGTAGCCCTGGTTCATGGCGGTCTCACCTGCAGGGCACAACGGCAATAATATCTTCCTATCTAGAGAAGTCAAAGGCTTCTCCAGACTCACTCACCAATACCATGTCTCTTCTGTGGCGATGGTATCTATCCATCGAAACCGTTGCTCTATTAACAGGCAATCTGGTTATGCCAAACGATTCCCGCGCCCTTCTTCAGATGCGAAAGTTGATAAGTGATGATAAAATCGACGATTTGGCTGGATTCTCGTCCTCATTAGGACCGATCTTCAAAAAAATCAACCGTCTTGCGATAGAGGCTGACCTGGCTCTCAAACAAGATGAAACACATTTCCCTGCGGACTCGGACCCAAAGAACCGCATTCCGCTCTCAGTACTCGATGAAAGCTACCAGCTCATCAATGAGATACATTCAAAGATGGGCCCTCAGGAACGGAGATTTAGGCCCACGG
This sequence comes from Trichophyton rubrum CBS 118892, assembly GCF_000151425.1. Taxonomy (NCBI): domain Eukaryota; kingdom Fungi; phylum Ascomycota; class Eurotiomycetes; order Onygenales; family Arthrodermataceae; genus Trichophyton; species Trichophyton rubrum. Next base: position 144,840 of record NW_003456423.1, on the reverse strand, counting down.
TCGATGCTTCGGTGCACAAAAATGACTTTGCCACTGTTGACGAAGCCTTTCACCACGTCGCCCTCGTTCAAATTTATCGCCGTATCCTCAATCTGACCTCGACAGATCCTTTGGTTCAGAGTTCGGTAAAACATATCATCAGTCGGATATGCAAGGTTCGGTTCCTGGGCGAACCTTGCCCTGGAATTGCCGTGCTACAACCTCTCTTTACAGCTGGCTGTGAAGCATCTGCAGGGCCAGACAGGGACAGCATCAATACCTTGCTTTTGAATTTTGAACATCGCTATGGCATGGGAAATGCAAGGAATTGCCGATCGTTTTTACAGGATTTATGGGCCATGAGAGACAAGAGTGATGATGTAGAAGGGAAGACTAGATGGGATAAGGTTATGGGTAAGTTTTGAGTCAAATGTCTCCTGTTGGTGCCTCTTGGTGCCTGGCTAACACTGTAGCTTAGTTGACAAGGGACTTGATATCCTACCTTACTGACGGCAACGGTTTCGAAAGCTGGTTTCTGACCTTTTTCCAAATGGTTTCATGATACCCTGTCCCTCGGTGGATTACGCTCGCGTTAAGAGTCCTGCTTCAGATGCCTCAACGATAACCCCCCCTCTCCGGGCCGCAGAAGCCCATGCAGATGATCTACATCCTTTGCACCGCGGAGTGATATAACAATATCGCATCCACTTTGAGACAAAGTGGAGAAGAAGAGGCCATTCAAGTTGGATGCCTCTGTAACTAATGGATACCCCCCGGGTTAATTAATTCCCTCCATCCGTACATATGTTTCAAGCTCTGTATAGCTTTATACCTATATACAGTCCTGCACATTTTGGCTAGAAATGTCGAGTTAATATCTTCAGGAGTTGGCATTCAGGGCGTTAGTATGCTTAATTTTTCCGGTGCATTTCTTACCGTATAGACTAGTGGATTGTATATATAGGGTTAATTCAGTCTTATTCAGTCTTATGCTTTATGTTTTACAATACAAAGCCCTCTCTCTGGTCTACATCTCTTCATCAGTCAATAATGAAAGTGATGTCATTGATTACATAATAAAGGAGGCTTAAAATTATTAAGCATATTAAGTCACATGACGCTACCTTGTTGATTAGTCAACGAAAGCTTTGGCCAACAACATCAACAAAAAACAGAAAATAAAAATAAAAAAAATAATAGAAATAAAAAGAAATAGCAAAAGAACAACCAGAAATCAAGAGAAACGAAAGCAAACAGAATAAAAGGATTGCAAACCTTTCGGACATCGCTGCTGACGATTGACCGCACCCAGCTCTGAACTGCGAATGTTGTGGACACCGGTCCTTAACATGCTAATCGCGAACCGTCATCATGCAGAACCGCTCCAACGAAGCTCCCATGGACTTTGAGTGGCAGACAAGAGCTCCAGGAGATGCCACTTCGCCATTCTACCAACTCGCCCTGAAGAACGAACACGCAAGTAAGTATGAACGCGGAGGCTGTGTCGTGCGAAGTAGGTAACCTTGCTCACTTGTTCCTCTCCAGATGCTCGTCGGACATTTGCGTCCCCCATAAAACCACAGACTCCAGCACCACCACGAGAGCAGTCGACACAGTCGAAGAACCTGACACAACCTTCATTCGCAAACGTCAATCTTACCCGCGGCTCATCTTTCACGACTCCACGGAAACTAGATGCGGACATCTCGTCAGGAGCGGAAAACCTGTCATCTCCCGAGCATGCAGATAACGACGAGACCCCTGAACAGCCGTCGAAAGCCACACGACGCAATTCCCTTTTCAATCTCTACGGTATATACGCTCCAGCTGCACCTAGCTCGGGTCGTGGAGAAGTACCGCGCTCAAACAAGTTCTCTAATTCCCTGGTGAAAAAGGTCCAGAAGAGGAGGAGACGAGACCGGGAGCTCAGACACATCCGCCATGCTAGTGAAGACAGCACTGATGACCGGCCGAGCAGTCGCGAATTGGACCGAAAGCCAGGAAAGGCACAACAGACCAACCAGATTGAAAACACAAGCCACATACCATACCTATCGCGCCTCTTTACGTTTCTCGAAACTCATCCGCATATCCCTCGAATACTGTCATACTACGCCCAATTCACATTTAACTTGATAATCGCATTTCTGATACTATATGTCATTGTTGCTTTCTTGCTTGCCATTAAACACGACGTTGAGATCGCTAGTGAAAGCCAGTCCGCAGATATTCTGGCGGAGATAGCCACATGCACGAAAAACTACGTCGAGAACCGCTGCGGTGATCCCGATGGGAGAAGATTACCTGCTCTGGAAACGGTCTGCGACAACTGGGAGAGATGCATGCATAGAGATCCTGCAAAGGTTGGTCGAGCAAGGGTATCTGCACAGACGCTGGCGGAGATATTCAACGGCTTTATTGAACCAATTAGTTTCAAAGCAATGGTACGAGTTGCCTCTACCCAACCTCTTTCGAAAAATAATGTTACAGTACTGACTGCGCACAGTTCTTTTTCATATCCTCCATAGCGGCCTGCGTCACTGTCTCCAACCTCACATTTTCATTCTTCCGCAACAAATCAAACAATCCACCTCATATGCCACCTGGCTATACGGGATATCCTCCGCCTCCACATATGCCCTCCCAACAGGCTCATGTCAGCAGCTATACATCAGGTCATTCAAGACCAGAAACAGATAACCCTTTTTTCAGTCATCCTGCCCACCGAAGTGTTTTCAGAGACAATCAGGGGCCGGAAGGCCGGCCTCTGAGACAGCTTGAACTCGGCCCACCATCCGGTTATGTGTCTCAGGATCATCTACGGACCCCTAGTCCGATAAAACAGAGGAAATTTATGTGATCCTCTGTCACTCAAATCCCGATTCTTTCCCTTACATTCCTTTCTTAATAAATGGCCAGACCCGATTCTTTAACTTAAACTAACCGATAGCGCTGGGCGCTTTGACAAGTTGGTATTTTGCCTCCTAACCTCCACTGCGACAGCGCACCGAAACTTACTCCCTTTGTCCTGTTTTACTATTCTTGTGTGTGATTGGCTGTTCTTGGCGTTGAACATTCAGAGTAGCGCAACGATTCATGAGATAAATAAAATATAAATAAAATATACAAAAATCAGATATAAAATCATAATATATATATTTGATCACTAATACGAGTACTTCTATATGCATCATATCGTAAGGGATAGAAGGATTATCGGGGGGATTAACCAACAATGATATCCTTAATCTTGGTCCAAACGGTCTTCTTGGAGACATCTTCTGTAATATCATCTCCGTACTCCCTTCTTCCACTCCATATATCCATCTCTTCTAGTTTAACGATCTTAGTCTGTTTAGCGAATTTCCAGGCAAGAACAAGAACAGCGAACACGGGAAGGAGGATGTAGTTGACAACGAAATCTTCAGCGCTAAATGGGTGGAGGAAAGCGGTGTATCCCTGGAAGAAAATCAAAAATATGTTTGCTGCGAGGGCAATATATGTTCCCCAAGGGTAGAACATAGCTTGGAATGGTAGCACAGAGGTATCTTCGCCTTGGATGGAGAGGGCCTGTCGGAAATGAATGTGGGTTACGGCTATGACAGCCCAAACGATGAATGTACACACTTGGAGAAAACTTGTCAGTAAATGCAGGATTAACTGGGGTTCTTTGTGGATTCGTACCTCCTGACAAAGTAATAAGTGCGGAATATAACTTTCCGGCACTGGAAGACAAGGAAAGGAAGGAAATGCAAGCAACCAGATTGGTAAACAGCAAAGCAACCCAGGGAACACCGGCTTTGTTTGTTCGACCTAGGATAGCCGGCGCCTTGCCGGATCGTCCCATGTACAGTATCGTGCGAGATGCAACATACAGGGAACTGTTACCAGCAGAGATCACAGATATAACGATCAAACCATTGATCAGATGAGCTGCTGGAAGAATACCGGCATCGGAGAGTGCAATGGTGAGAGGTGACTGCGCTGTCTTGGAGCCAGAGGACAGGAGGCGCTTGTCGTCATATGGTAGTAGGATACCAATGAAGAACATCATCCCTAACGTTATGTTAGCTTTGTAGACGATATAGGAGAGGCGTTATTGAAGGAGTACACACCGACGTAGAAGATCAAGATACGCCAAAAGACCTGGCGGATAGCGGTTGGAACGGCGGTTCGGGGGTTCGCCGATTCACCAGCAGTAATACCAACCCTAGACTGTGTAAGACGAGAGACTCAACCGGGCGATAAGGTTGGCGGTGTATCATACATTTCAGTCCCAGCATAGAGTGTGCCTGCGATCACAAATGTCTTTGCTACTCCGTTGATAGAATCGGCAAAAGCGCCAGGATTGCTCCAATACTTGAACCCGATTGTTTTGCCGCCAATACCACCGGCACTGATAACTGTTGCAAGGATAAAGAATACCGTGAGGGAGATGACTTTGATCCTATACACAAGTTATGATTAGCTACCATACAGAAAAAAAGGTCAAGGTTGTAAATACTTACAAGGCAAGCCAGAACTCAACCTCGCCATACGTTAGAACTCCAAGATTTGACAGCGTTAAGAAGATGACCCAAAACATAAGAATCCATGCCCATTGCGGTACAACATCTGTCCAGTAGCCCATAACAAGAGCTAATGCATTGTATTCGTTAGAAAGGACCTGAGAATCGTCAGTTATCATGAATATGAATCAAATATAAGGAAACGGGTAGTGGGGATGAACGGAAACTAACGGTAACCCATAAATACCAATAAGCCCAACCAAGACCAAAAGCCAGCGACGGATCAACAAAACGAGCTGAATATTCTGTAAACGATCCCGACACAGGGATAAGAGTAGCCATTTCGCCCAAAGATTGCCTTATATAGTAAGTATGAGTACCGGACTGTCTTTGTATATCACAGGGGAAGCACTTACATTACGAAGAAAACAAGGATTCCAACGAGTGTGAAGCTGATGAGAATGCCGGCAGGCCCAGCAACGTGTAGGGCATTTCCGGATCCAACAAGTAAACCAGGGCCAATGATGCCTGTTCCAAACATAACATTAACTAGTTGATCAGGCGTAGAAGAACAACCAAAGCAGAAAAGCAAGACGCACCTCCGATGGCAATCATCTGAAGATGCCTCGACTTCAGAGTGCGGTGCAACGGGGCATTCTGGGGAGTTTCCTCGGGCATTGCGCTTTCCAGCAGGACTGGATCACCCGGCGGCTTGCCATGCGCACTCGTGGGAATGATCGTATCCGCGCCATCAGTATGGCTTTCAGTAACAGCCATAATGGAGAGAGACCCTCGGCAATTCCGTCTTCCCTTTTCCTGCTTCGTTTCCGTCTTATGAACTGTTCCGTGTCGCCAGGTCGGTAATGCAGACGGGCGCCAGACAAGTATCCGGCAACACCAACCGAAGCTGCAGTTACTAACCAGCCTCCAGGTCTATAAGTGGAGTCTTAGACTTGGAATATATTCTTCCAGCGCGGATTGTCAAAAAGAAAAAAAAAAAAAAAAAAGCAGGGGGAAAGTAACAGGACAAACAAAGGCGAAGACGGCCCCCTCAGCAAGCCAGGAATCCGGGGGAAGTAAGCAGCATAAATAAGTCTCTGAGGAGAGCTTCGGCTACCCGACGGTTCAACTACCTCTCTACCTGGCGGGGAAGACACAAAGCGATGCGAAGCTCTGGAGACAAACTAGCCTGTGCTCCATGGTCAGGGATCTCAAACGTACCGCAACATGTCCGATGTCGCAAAAGCGCAAGAAGTTTGTTGCGGATTGCACCATTTGCCCGCCAAGCCAGGATCCTTCACTGGTGAAACGACAGACATTGGCTGAGAATTCCTCGAAGTACCGATGTCACTACCCCGTCCGCTGGTTCGCTCGTTGGGTACGGAGATGGCTTGGTTGATATTCTGGTCTATCATGTTTCAGCAGTCAAATTAGAGTTGCTTTGTCAGCATAGCTTATCTAAACTCTAGTAACTTACGCTTAATTCTAAAACTGTAAATTTATCCCTCTTGGTGGGAAAAAAGAGAAGAAGGAAAAAAAAAAAAAAAAAACACCGCACAGGAAGAACATACAATATAACACCAGTTCGAGGGAACTTCGCATCATCTCTTCTCTTTGTCTTCGCTCCCTTCAAGAGACACTGATGCTGGGCCTAGAGTCCTCTGTGGCCCATGGAACCAATTTTTGGCTGATACGAAATAGTACAACAGCGAACCGACCCAGACACACCCGTTGATCACGACAGTGTAGTTCATGGCGTCCGCTATGGAAACATTGGTGTTAACATGGGACGCGTAATGCTGGAGAAAGATGGTGGGAAAGTACTTACGGGATGGTGCTGGCCCGGCGGTTGGGAACATCGACAGAGTGACTGAGAAAGAGAGATACGCGAGTGCCAGGATGGCGATTGGTGTGCTGAGCCGGCCTGTGTAAAATGCACCAGGCTTGAACTTGTTCTGGCCCCAGAATATACGGCAGAATATCGGAGTCGCCCAGGCAACGTTGTTTCCGGCGACGGTTAGCGAGAATAGTGCGTTTGTGGCAGCGCTGTTGATAAGGCAAAGCAAGCCAAGTATGACTGACGTGATGGTGACTCCCACTACCGCGCGCGCTGGTTGATAACGGAATCTCCTGCTGACTACCTTCATGTAGTTTGAGAATGGGAGAGCACCATCACGGGAAAAGGCCCATGTCTGTCGAGATGCCGCGATCACCTGGATATATTGTTAAGACAGTCTCTTCTCTAAGCGACTAGGCGAAGGATTCCTTACAATGCTTAAACCCATGAAAAACTGGACTGTTGCCATGGCCACCATAAACCCTATTGCTGCGTTTCTCCCCAGAGCATCATAGTATATCTATGTATAAGATATATTAGCTTGATACCTACGAAGTGCGCTTAAGACATGAAGTTACCTGGGCAATCGGCTGACCAAACCGGCTCTCGAGGACCGAGCTTAAGTCGGTACTTATACAGGCGGCGATGATGCAAAGAGATAGAAAACCAAGGGACCAACATGCACCAATGGCCCCCAAGATTCCATAGGGAACAGCTTTGGCAGCGTTCATGGCCTCTTCGCTCATATGGACACAGGAATCAAAAGCACCGACGGACCAGATGGGTGAGAGCCACGAGAGCATGAATGCCCATCCTGTTGGCCATGAAGTATGGTTCTCTACGTGGCTGAAAACATAGGCTGCAGAATTGATACCTTCCGCGGTTCTTGATCTTCCGATCGGCAATGCAATAACAGTTGCTAGTACTAGACCAACATTGGCAACGATACAGGCTGACTGTATACGATGCATGATTGGGGCTGCCAGTATTGCAAGTATGCCGTGGATTATTATGGTAGCGGCATAAACGCCATATATCTGACTTCTTGAAGCCATCCATTCACCGTCCCGAACGAACGAGACGATGGCGAATACCATGAGCACGAAGCTGTCTTAAGCTTTATCAGCATAGGACTGGCGGTAGCTACTGGATACAAAATCACTTACAATCGACCGAGCATATACCGCCAATGAGGCCTATGGTATTGCTGTAACCAACGAGAAAGCTAAGGGGGTTCTTCCACTTGTCTGCGGCGAAGTGGTGTGTCCACCAATACAATCCTCCGGATGTTGGGAGCGCGGAGCCGAGGTCAGCCTATTATGAGTTAAACTTCAGTAATACTTCCCGTACGAGCTAAACGAGGCCTAGTTTTAAACTTACCAGAGCGATTCCAACTATGAATATGAAAAAGCAGGCAGTGAACCAGCCCTAGATGGAAGTGCACGGTGGTTAGCCATATCCCCAGAGCCCTGTGTTACTATCTATAACTAATGGTTGGTGGCGGGTTAAGTACCCAAACCATAGCCGCTGGCCCCGCAGGCACGGAAAAGGACAGCGTCGATGCAATGGACGGCAGCAATCCCATAATACTAAAGGCAATAGCAAACACCTGAATCGTGGAGTAATGTCGGCGAAGTTCCTGCTTATAACCCATGACCGCTAAATGTACTCTGCCTTAGCAGATATTTTATGAGGGGAACTGGAAGAAATTTCAATTCCTGCACTCACCCAGTAGTTCCAGGTCGGGAGCCTCTGCCAGCTCAGTCCCCTGGAGATGAGCCTCCGGGCTCATCTCTCCTGTAGATAGACTACCCGAGGACCTATCCATGACGTCGGGAGGGAAAGCGAGTATGTTTATGGTAGCCGATGAAGAAAAATGTGCAGTCCCCCCCCTTTTAACAGGCTGAATGCAATGCAGAGGGATGCAAGCAGATGACACTCCTTCTCGTGCAGAAAACAAGCCGAGATGCTGGCTTGCCTCTGGCAGGGCTTCCAGCCAATCAGAAAATATCTGAACTTTGGGGTAACCTTATTTAATGTGGGGCCGCTTAAGCTTATCTATCATTGTTTAGTAATAAGGGTTAAGTACTTTTTCTTGCTTTGCGCTTTTGCTGCTTTCGTGGCAGTAAAGGAAAAGCCATACAATTTCATTGACACCATTTTCCCGGTAGTTAAGCACGTCTGTGACAAGAGTTCTAGGTCATGCTAACATTGTATAGACTTTTGGCGCTGCTTCTGGATCGTGATTCTTTATTTCTCTTCCACGAATCATAAATCTGGGAGACAAAGTACCACTCCTAAAACGAGCCATGGAAAATCTACCGTGCATCTTTCTAGAAACACCATCTGCATTGCGGAAACAGCGGAGTGATGTCGTGCATCAATAACACTCAGAATGGGAATAGTCAACTCTGCATCGGGGTATATGTTTCGCGCATTAGCCCAGAGTGAAACTCCCCTTCCATTCAGCAAGGTAGCACGCCGTATGACACAGTGTTATAGTATAACGTAGCATTGTGGCCGCCCCCAGCCCGATTCCCAGTACCGACAGCAACCCGGAAGGGGTTCTTTTCTAGCTCGTGTTGATCTTATCATACAACTCCGACCCGGCTTGTTTTGTTTCCTTATCTTCTCTCTCGTTTCAGGTCTGCAGAAAAAAAGAAGATCTGATACGGGCATCGCCCGGATCCCTCGGCGGTCTTTCTTGGGCGGGGAAGGATTACATAATAGATCATGTGACATTCAGCTACTGACTAAGCAGTCTCATGCTGTATTTGACATCCGTTTATCTTCTATCGTGTTCTTTGAATACTCCGTACAACTACTTACAGAGGACTCCATATATTCCCGCGGAATAACCTCTCTAACAAAATGTATAAATCACCTAGGGCCCGGAGGAATCAAGGTCGGGGACGCAGATAGATACCTGACGGTTCAGCTATTTGACCTTCACACAACCTCTCGTACTGCCTTGGCGAAAGAATCGAAATATAACTGACTATAACTATACCCATTCATAAGCCAGATGCGGCACTCAGAGTGGCAGCTCATTTATGCGGGACCTGAGGCTCTTTTACCTTGATCATATGACCAAGAAACTAAATAAGTGAGAGTTGATATAATGGACGTGGAGGTTTGCTTTGAGGTTACTCATTCGTTTGATATTGTGTGGAATATTTTTACCATTCAGCAATTGAACCAGGAAACAGGGGTATCAACGCTCAGAATAATGTCATTTTATTACCGAACAATATCCATCAGTCCTCGGAAAGCTATTCGAAAGCCACAAGGCCCGGCGATAGCAATCATACTAGAGGTTTTCCAATTAAACTTTAGTAAGCACTATAGGTAGGTAGCTCCGTAACCTGCCTGCTAGTGCCTAGAGAACTGCCATCGTGCGGTTGAGGTTTGGCTAATGTGGCATTATGAGTGGGTGGTGTTTCGCATAAATACGGTGCTTGTGAGCCAACTTTCGAGTTGGATTTGCGACATCATGGACAATATCTCGGAAGGACGACTGGCTGCGGAGAGGATGGAGGCAGAACGCTTTGGCCGACTTTGTGGAGGTGATAATGGTACGGATGATCAATAGAATACCATGTGGGACTTGCCTGCCTTCGATCAACGACTGACGGCCCTTTGCTCTTGGGTAATTCCCTTTTCTAGCGAGCTATCGTCCAGCTGAACATGCCCATCTCCATTGGCATATGGTTCACCAACCACTTCATCAACATAAGGGTTGCAGCTTGGAGGGTTTAATGGGTTTTGTGACCCGCGTGAGTCCCGGGATCCGCCCTCACTACTGCAGGGGACGTGACCTGGCCGAGATTTTGCGCTACCATATGACCCTCTGCTAGAGTTGCGATCAAACTTGAGACTCGGGATATATTTGGCGACAAGCGGTCGATAGAATGGGAGACAAGCGTTTATTGCACCCAATTCAACCTCCAAGCCGCCAAAAGTTATATCCTTGATCATAGAATGGGAATAATCATTAACTTCGAGGGTCAAAACGGCATATATTCGAAGGCTAGAGAAAACGCAAACACTAGCCGGGAGCATCAGCATCAACATGGGTGCACTTAATCATAGGGGAGGATTGTACTTACACTAGACCGATGGCAAATATACCGCACAGTGCTAGTCTCTTGACCAAATTCATCTGCAGGTTCCACAACACGGGTATTGGAAGCAGGTATATGGACAAGTCGACGATCAGGTTGGCCACGGCTATAGCTAGATACGCCTTTGTTGCATTACCGCAGGTTCCGTGTGCCTCTTTGTTCCATGTATAGTTGAACGGCCGGCAGAGCAAGAAGGGCTCTAGGATTCCGGCCAGATAGAGGGCTATAGTGACAATGCTTTCAATATAAACAGCGATTCTCATTGACTGTTTCGAGCCAAACACTTTATGGTAGAAGGATAAGATGGAGAGTTTGATTAATGTTGTAGCCGTGGACCATAGGATAGGCCCTGCAACGAATGTCTATGCTCCCGGGTTAGTGAAGATTTCTAAATGCGTTATATGGTACGATAAGATGCAAATTATCATTTTGTTCATACCTTCAGTAACATCAGAAGCTGGCGGTCAGTCGCCTGGTTCATGTGTAGACCTGCGCCGCCATCTATAACAGCTAGGCGTTTGCAATAAAACGTCAGCAACCGTCGCGCCAGAAGCAGATAGACTCCTTAACTTACCAATCATTGCAAGGACTGCCGTGGCGATTGTAAAGATCTGCAGATATCATGAACAGCCAGTGTTAGCCGCATAGTGGTATAATTTTGATGGGGCATTTGCGCCATACCAGACCTAGGACTATAAGATAGTCACTCATATAGTAGTTCCTGCCAATGACATGGATGGCGTAGAACCTGAGGATCACGGCGATGATCGCGAGCGAAGTAAATGTGGTGTTGATAACGATGACTATCACTCCACCAGCGGGGAAGTCCATCTTCACGGCTTCCGATCAACTATGGGTCTTGGTGATAGGTATTAAGTAGAAGTTTTGGTATCAGTTTGGTGTTGAGTGTCAACCACTATCCGATTTCTTCTGTTCCGGTCTGTTCCTCTAGCCTGCAGATGTCAAGTAATCTGTCGAATAGAGACGTAAGACAGATAGAGAGGTGAGCATTTCCGCCTGTATCTTGTGTTGGTTCCGCACTGTGCAAGATGTCGCTGTAGAATTACCCAAAGATAGCTAGTACGGTAGTGAGTAGTAGATGACAACGGTTGATTGACTCTTGAAAGCAACTGAAACATCGAAGAAACATCGAAAATGGGATGCGCGGAATAACTGTCTGTAGGTATATATAGTTAGCTAGCTGGATACTGCATCCGCTTTCTCCACAAGCTTCGGCCACCATCTGAACTTGGTTCTACCCCCACAGACAAGAAAGTAGAGTTAACGCTTACTTTCTATTATGCTTTGTCTTCTTTCTTCTAGACAAAGGAGGTGACTTGCCATGCGCTTAGATGTGTCTGCTACTTGTGGCGTAAGGCATGGGCCAGAGCGGCAGCTAGTCCACTATACATGGAACAAGCGGGATATCGGTGTAGCCAGAGCAGCCCTTTGAGAACTACGGGAGATGGAATCCGGCCGTCAAGGAATGGCCATGTACACCTTTGCGGCCAGACCGAGTGCTTTATGTCAAGTGACTTTGGGCAGAAGAGTAGCTTCGCCCTGGCACCGACTGCAAGGAGAATTCCCAGCTGCCGCCAGGGGAGGGAGGCAAAAGCACAAGGTCATACATCGCTGAGGTCATGATATCTCATCTTAACGGAAATCGGTTCTGGCCGTCAAGGGCTGGTTCAGTAAGTCATGTCTAAGAAGCAAGTTAGCCAAGTTCCTGCGCACAGGCTTTCGACCGTAAAGCCATCGGTTCTCTCTTCTTTGTCTTTTCGCCTACCTTTCCTTGATATCAGGACAGCGTAAGCCTTTGCACAAGGTTAGACTTCGGTCTTGAATGAATGGATGGGCCAGTCGACGGTCTCGTACGTGACAAACTCTGCAAGCTCGTAAAGGACAAAGGGGGTTAAACAGTTGACTAAACAGTCAACCGCTTTGATGGCCAGCTCGCCATCCCCGTCCTCGCCGTCCTCTGCTCAACGGTTCCAGGGTAGCTCGGCCATTCTTCACAGCCTCAAGCCGTCAGTTGACTCGTTAGCCAACTATGCGTCAAGGTTAACTACAAGTCGTCTCCGAAAGCTATCATCACAGACCAGCTCTGGGGACCAGCGGTGGCAAAAGCGGGAATCATCAGGTCCAGCGCAGGAGAGAGAACTCGACTTGTCTTGAGGCTCTCCGAATAACCGAAGTTCGCTGAGGTCATTCGATGACGGAGATGACAAGCTCAAAGAGAGCTCCAGTGTAGGCTTCTCTAGACCTAATGTATCCAAAGCTTTTCAGTGAAGAAAGAAAAGGCCATTTTCTGGCCGTACTTGTGGTAAGTGTGGATGAGTCTGAAGTGACAAGAAACACTCTATATAGCCTGTATTACTTTGCAGTACTCCAAATGTAAAAGGCTGTGATAATCAACTGGTTCATGTACAATATCTAGAGGGTGAGTGTCAATGCCGAATTATGGGCCCTGACCAGCCAGGTTGTTCAATGCATCACCGGAGACGCACATCCCCAGCCACTCATCCTTCGGTGCCGCGCCAATGGACTTGTAGAATTTGATACTGGGCTCATTCCACTTCAAAACGGACCATTCAAGTCTCTTCCCACCGATACGAATGACTTCTTGGGCGAGTGTCTGTAGCAGTTTGAAGCCGTAACCTTTGCCTCGATAGGCTGGCTGAACGTAAAGGTCCTCCAGGTAGACACCAGGCGCTGATCGCCAAGTTGAGTAGTTATAGAAGAAGAGAGCCATCCCCACGGGTTTCGGGCTGCCGTCGGCTTCGGTGGCAGGCGGAGTAATGAGAAACGTATAGACGGAGCCTCGTTTGGGTGAGTCCGGGAACGAGAGTGTCTCCCTTAGCGAAGAGAGGGTGGCCTGGACTTCATGCTGTGCCTTTTCGTACTCTGCGAGCTCGTTGATGAACTGCAGAATGATTGGGATGTCTGCTTGTCTAGTTAGTTCAACTATCCAGTCACTCTCCCTGTCAAAGAACCGGGCCGCGTGTGTTCGTACCGTCTTCAGTTGCAAGCCTGGTAATCGGCTGGCCAGCCATGCTGTCGGGTTGATGCTTTGCTGTGCTTTGATAGCTATATCCAAGTCTCTTCTCTTTAACGGGAAGAAATCTAGTATTGCTGAAAGAATCCCGGGTGTTTGGGTCATTATATACCCATAATGGATGAATACTGACCGACCTGTGGCAAACACCCGTTATCGCAACCTAGAACCCGACACCCACGCCCTTTGACAGAGAATCCGAGGTTTGCTGAGAAGGCTGGCTGCACTCAAGAAAGAGGCTAAATAGTGATACGGATTATGGCCGAAATTTACATCGTATTAGTGAGCTATGTGAGTCATGCAGATTACAGCAGGCGCTACATTTATCGTGATGATATAGCCGACATCCATTTCTGCTCGTCCGTTCTGTAGATAGCAAAATAGCTTAGTTGAATATTCGGCTCAACTCTCAGAGGTGAACAACTTACGGATCAAAATGCAGCAGCATCCCAAGAACTGGGATCAACTGCTTCTGGTGGTTTCGGTCCTTTTGCTCCAAGAACTGTAGCAATACGTTTTTAAGGTAAACGTAGTCAATCGGAGTAGGTGTATCGTTCCGGGTGATTGAGCCGTTTCGACCGCTGCTGGTGCCTGGGGGCGGAGAAGTAACACCGCGCTGTCTCGCCGATTCAAGAGAGGAGCGCGGTGATCTGTTACCAGAGTCGATCCCGCGCTTGTTCGGTAGCTGGGAAGCTTTCAAATCGGTAGCGAGGGACTTGTTAGTCCGCTTGAGCTTCTCGAGGCGCTGGTTGGTTTCCTCAATAGACCGGCGGAGGGCAGTCTTCTCCTTTTCTAGATCCCTTGCATGGCGCTCGCTTTCATCGAGTGCATCCCGCAAGTGTGACATGGCTTCTTTAACCTCGGCGAGCTCTTGGTTAGAGCGTTCCAGCTGTGATTCCAGCTCGCCTCGTCGCCGTTTCCACTCCCTTTGTGCATGCTCTACCTCGTCTTTGTCTTCTTCTACCCTTCTCAGGGCTTTCTCCGCATCCCTTGCCTTCGTCCTTAACTCCTCAATCTCCCTGGCTCTTCTTCGGTTTACCGAGTTTGCCTCGTCCTCGGCTCGGTCCCGTTCTTCAATGACGGCCTCGAGTCTCTCTTTGTGTTCCCGCACTTTTATGTCTGCCTTCATCTCGATATCTGAGAGCATCCTCCTCATCGTTTCTCCTTCACGAGACCGTTCAGATAGAAGGCGATGAGCATCCGCAACCTCTTCTTCTAGGCTTTCGCATCTTTCAGTTGTTTCCTTTACCTGCATTGCCATTTCTGATGCCTGGTCTCGCATGCTGCTCATCAGACTTTGAGCGCTGGAGTACTGGGCTGTCTTCAGCTTGATGTCATCACGTAACTGTTCAATATCTCTATTAAGCTGGGATACTTGTTCTTCAGCATCACGAAGCCTAGACTGTGATGCTCGAAGTTCCTCTTCAGCCTTTGAAAGGTCACGTAGAGTCTTCTCGTTAGCCTCAATCGCCTCTTGCTTTTTCCCTTCAGAGTAACGCAAATCGCCTTGCGCTACCTCGAGGGCCTGCTCTGCTTTCAGTCTTCCATTAGTCTCCTGGCTGATCTTTTGGCGCAGCGTTTTCACCTCAGAATCCTTCTCTTCAACCGAGGATTGTAGGCCCTTAATTTCTGAACGTAGATCATCGTGTTTATGCTCCAGGTCTGACACTTGTGATGTCTTTGTCTTCAGTTCTTCTTTTGCTTTCTTAAGCTCTGCTGACTCTGCTCGCAGGGAGCGTAGCTCAGGCTGTAGTTTCTGCAGAGTGTCTCGAAGATCGGAGAGATCTTTAAACCTAGAAGCTGCCAGCTGTTGAGCAGCGTTCAGATCCGTCTCCAGAATCAATGCTTTTGACTTCAGGTCCTCAAACTCCACCGACAAACCTTTATGAGCCTTCTCAGCATCTGATGATTGTGTAGAGCTCAACCGTAGACTAGCTATCTCTTTTTCGAATTCTGCAGCACGCTTCTCAAGAGCAGATTTCTCTGCAAGCAACTCCTTGACCTTATCCTTTGCCTCAACGTGGTCCTGTCCAAGACTTACCACTTCATCTTGCAGGGTCTCTATCTCCTCGCGTAGATTCTCCTCTCCCTTAAGCCTCAAGCAGAGACGATCGATTGCAGAATCCTTATCCGCGATCTCTGTTTCCAGTTTTTGAATTTTAAGCTCAAGATCACTGATGGTACTAGAATTTTGCGGAGGTATATTGGCATTTGACACTTCAACCGCCTCGTCAGACTCTTGCTTTGTCCCTTTTTTCTTCTTTTTATTCTTCTTTTTGGACCCTGCAGTCGCAGCAGCAGGCGCAGCCTTAGTAGCAGCGGGAATATTGACGTCCTCGGTGGGCTTCGAAGGGTCTGCGCCCCTAATGCTTCTCTTGATTTCTGCGAAATCAACGTACTCACCATGGGAAATTCGATCCCTGGCGGATTTCCACGTCTCATTATCATCCAAACCCTTGTCAATGAAGCTAACAACAGCACTGAGAGAGTCTGTTTCGGCTGTTTTAGCAGACAACTCTACCTTCAAGGATGACATTGTGTCTTCGGCTTCTTTGAGTTGCGACTTCAGATTTGTTACAACTCCTTGCAGTATTTCCAGCCGTTTGCCAGCTTCTTTATCGTTTGCCTTGCTCTTCTCTTGAGCATTCATATCTGCCTTTATCCGACTCATTTCTTCTTCCTTCTCTTTGATCTGAGACCTCAGTTTTCCCATTTCTGCAGTAGAGTTATCTAGCTCTGATGAAGCTGATGCCAATCTTGATTCCAAGGCTGCAATTTGTTCCTTGAATGATGACTCCTGGCTCACAAGCTTAGCTTCCTGTAGATCTTTGTGCTCACGCAAGCCGCTAAGCTCGCGGGTAGCAGACTCTAGGCTATGAACCATGCCCTCTGTTGATTCGCGAGCCACGGCGAGATCATTTGTCAATGTCTTGATCTGAGACTTGAGCCCCGTAATCTCCTTATCACGAGATTTTATCTCGGACTCTAGCCGTGGTATCTCATTGTCGAAGGAAAAGAACTCCTCCGTTTCCTCAACTGGCGGCGGCGAAGAAACAGGTTTCGTTTTTGGAGAAAATATAGATAAGCTAGGGATAGCGGTGGCCATAGAAGCCACAGAAGGTGTTGGTGATTTCTTCGGATTTTCTGAAGTCTCTGCTCCCGGTGGACTAATCGGCGGAGCCTGTGTAGCATCCTTCTTGTCCTCCGCTTGGGTCTCTCCAGTGGAATCGTTTTTGCTCTTGAGTTTAGATACCTCATTCCAAGCATCCTTTGCAGATTTCTCTGCAGCTTCCACCTTAGCCCTGAACTCATCACGCTCAGACGATACCCGCTTCAACTCTTCCACCACCATATCACCCTTTAATGAAATCTGATTGAGGTATTCAGTTAACGCACGAGGATCTGTAATAGAAGTAAGAGGCGTATTTTCACGAAGGGCAGTTTCGAAAGGTTCGATAGTAAGGACTCGGGCGTGTGCAGCTCGATAAGCCTTGAGCAGTTCTTTATGTGATTGTTAACTCACAGGATCCTAACCGCAGAATCATACCTACACATACCTTGATACCTAGCTTCTAGCTTATCCAGTCTTCGCAGCCTCACTCGAATATCGGTGGGTAACTCATTCATGGACCCATCCTTCAACCCAGCTGTAGATGCCTCCTTAGCATCTCCCTTTGCCTGCTGCCCTGGCTGCTGCCCTGGGTTCCCAAATCCACCCTTCTCAGACCCTTGATTAGACGAGGCGGTCTCTGCCATCGGCTCATCGTCTCCGGTAATCGTCTCGCCATCAAACTCGGCTGGGTCTGGTCCACGGGATGGAATTCCGGAACTATCTTGCTTTATCCGGCTTGTTCGTTGAGATGGTGATGCATTGTTCGACTTTCGGGCCGCTGAGTTCGAACGAGACAGAGTTTCCTGACTAGCACGCTGCCGGGCCTGTTCTTCAGCTATCCTAGCATCGATAGCACCGCGGATACGCTGGGATCAGGCTGTGTCAGCTCGAATCGCAGCTCCTAGTTGCAGTTGCATGAGCTCACCTGGAACATTGCGGCCGTTTTCTAGTAACAGTGGCCTTTTTCGGGAGTATCCAAAAGATGATCGCGTACAAATTATCCCGCACTCCCCAATACTGAACTTCCGTGAGTGGCTGTCAGTTGCTATAGGGTTGTCTAACAATGGCCAAAGAGGCTGGCTGTTGAGATCTGGTTGAGCACCCGGGCAATTAGTTATTTAGACGAAACAGCTAGATCCCTGGCGCCGGTATAAGTACTGCAGCCTTGCCAACCTGCAGACTGACAGTTTCATGTCACTTGAATCACAAGAAGAAAACTCCGTCGTAGCTCTAGGATCAAATCTATAACTGGCGCTGTTGTTGAATTAATGTTTACTTGCGCTTCTTCCGCTGGAAGCAAATATGTAGAATGGCCGTGCTTAGTCAGCAGCCAACAACTGGCTCTTCTTGATGCCAGCAACGTCTGTGATGGCTTCTAACACAGCCAACACGCAGATAAAAGCTCAAGAAGACCATGGTACAGCGCCGAACGGCCGTTTTAACACGCTGATATGAAGCAGGATCGCTGATACTGAATCACCATGGTGTCCCTCTGGCCATGGAGAGTAAGTGCTTATCTTTCGCAGTACATGAACTAGGTCTACAGCAGCTAACGATGAGTTAACAGGGCCCAGATAACTCTCCAGCGTCATTTGAGAAGACACTCGCAGGCTTGTCTGAGAAGATCGCACAGTCAAATGGCAGACTAGAGGTTCATAGGCAACGTGCTCGCCGGTTCAGGGCCCTCTGGACGCTGTATACTACCTTTGCGTACATATTGTATGCGCTTATTGCGGCGCTGGTGTTAGGTTGGGAACGGTGGGGTCCTGTAGAGTATACGGCCCTGTCAGGTAGCCCAGTAATGTATGATACCCCGATCTTGTTTATCTCTGGTGTGCTATATCTGATATGTCTGGATATATAGAATATATACAGTTCGGCGGATAGGCGCAGCGTTCTTCCAGTATCAAATCACGAAGACACAGAAATACCTCGAAGAACTGCAGAAACAACGTGACGAGACTATTGAAAAGCTGAAAGAAGCTACGAAATACAACTCTACTCTGCAACTACTCGAGAAATATGGCGCAGAGCCTCCGAGGTCTCCGTCTCCACAAGAAGGTGCTGATGACATGGAAGGGATGAATCAGCATGGGGGCTCACGCAAAGGTCCTCGTTCTCGAACTTCTCTCCCCTTCCAGGGACCAAGAACCAGAATGACACCCCCTCCTACAGCTAATATTCGACGGCCACAAACTGCCGGTTCCCTCCCTTCAAGCCCCATGGGACAGAAACACGATCGCAAACAAGTTGATATTCCGTCAAACCCACCGAGCCCATCCAGCTTACAGTTAGCACAAATGCAACAGCAGCCACCGCACCATCCTCCAGATGAGCCTGGTTTTCATCCTAGTGCCTTCCCTCCAACTCAGAATATTGAACCCCGTCAGCCGCAGTGGTATGACAGGATACTTGACGTTCTCCTTGGTGAAGATGAAACGCTGCCAAAAAACCGCCTGGCACTGATATGCGTCCACTGCAGGTTAGTCAACGGACAAGCTGCGCCTGGTATTCGCACCTTGGAAGAAGTTGGGCGATGGCGCTGTGTTGGGTGTGGCGGTTGGAACGGCGAGGAGAAAAAGGATACCGCTACTCATGATATGCTTCGCAAAGAACATATACGTAGACGGAGTGAGAGCATGCCTCAAAGACCAGCGGCACCGGTTGTCGTGGTAGAACCCTCTACCCCCACAGATGGCGATAGCCCTGGGAACAAGATTGGCCGTAAGGCGAGCGTTAGCAGCGATGTATATGAAGGAGAAGGTTTGTCCGCGGGCGAAGATGCAGATTGGAGTAGTGATGCGGAGCTGGAGCCAGGTCAAAAAGGCTCGTTAGACATCAAAGACGAGCCGTAAGGCTAAAAGATAATTACATTATTATTGGCATCATGGTTGGAGTTGTAGTAATTTATTCTTTATTATCATTATTATTTATTGACCGTAATTTTATTTTGTTGTATACTAATTGATTATTCGAGAACCTCAATTATGCACCCTAGTAATGCTAGTAAAGAGCATGGTAAATCAATAACATTGTATGTAGTATTTTACAGTATTCATGCTAATGCTCCGTAGATGAACCATTGGAATGACATGATGCCATATATGGGGTATCGCCGGCTGGGTATATATAATGATGCTGAGGTATGAGGAAAAGGAACAGAAAGGTGGCTTGAAAATATATATATCCTCCCTGGTATTCATCCCTGCTCTTCTTCGCCCTTTAAATACTCGCTCGTCTTGGTGCCATAGTCCTCCGCATGTTCTTCTTCTCTTCGGTCTCTTCTGGCATTGGCAGAGAGCCTTCCTTCCTGAGCTTCTCTAGGAATCCTTTTCCATACTGATAGCCTACTTGGTATATTTCATCAAACTTGCCAAATTCCAGAGTCCCATAGCAGTCAATTGGTGGACGCATATAAAGACATCCTGGGGTGTTTTTTGCCCGCTCAAGTGCGTCCACGGATGAGACATAGGCAAGACGGGCTTGGATCTCAGAGAGAGTGGGCGGGTTAGGGACGCTAGTAAATGGATTCCATCTATTGAGAACTGTCCAGAATCCGGACAGTGAGTCACCATATACCTGTGGAGTGTTGTCATCGATGGCACCCACATCCACGGCGAATATGACGTCTGCACCAAGAGATTTCATGCGTGAAACAGTCAAATTATCCACGTATCCGCCATCCAGAAGCAAGCTACCTTCGTCACAAAGCGGCGGAAGTAGCCCTGCTAGCGACATTGATGCACGCACGTAGCGCCATACGTAGCCTGAAGAATGGTAGTCCGATCTAGACTGGCTGATATTTGTGGTGTTGCAGTAGAACTCAAGCCATGAATCTTCGATCTGGCTGTCGCTGAACGCTTTGAAAAGCCCACGGTTGAACTCGTGGCCCGTTGTGTAGGAGACAGAAGGGTATGTGAGATCCAATGCAAATCGCCAGATACTGCCCATCTTGGCAGCGAATTTCTTTGCTCGGCCATACATAGGCACCACGTCCGCATCACGAGCGTAGAGTGCACCGATGAATGCACCAATAGATGTGCCGCCTACAATATCAATTGGAATACCGGCTTCCTCCAGTGCTGTGATAACTCCTATATGAGCAATACCTCGAGCTCCGCCTCCTCCAAGCACTAAACCAACGGACTTGCCGCACAATCTACGTGCTAGCCGGTGAAAATCTCCCTTAAACGGAGTTGTTGCAGAATATAGAGGCTCCTGGCGGATCCGTCGCGAGGTATACTTTTGTATTTCAGCCTGGATAACTTGCACGCGTTGCTTGAAGACAGTACCGAATTTTTTGATTTGTGGCAGGGCAGGTTCAGGGGTAGCGCGATATGTCATTTGAATGTGATGATGCCCACCGTTAATCCACATGCGGTTTTTAAGCCACTGCCTTGTAAGACCAGGTGGTGAGTATCGTTCTGCGTGCAACAGAACTAGTTCTTTTCTGGCTGTCGTCTTCATTCCTAAAAGGAAACGCTCATACTCTCCAATACTGGGTGAGGCTCCAGCAACACCGACTAGAAGAATGCAGTCGGCCTGGCTGATACAGGTTTGCGTCCAAGGGGCATTGACGCTAGTATCAGCAACATATATAAGCATCCCATACCGTTCTTCAAGGTCAGCAAGGTATTGTGAAAGCTTTAGCTTTCCCATGCGGTTGAAGGCGTGGCGCCCCAGATGATTAAAGATATCCGCCTGGTGTAACGAGGCAACCCCATCTGGAACTCCTATCTGGTTGAATGCGCTGAGGAGACGACTTGCGAACTCTACAACCGGTATCCCGGACGTCACAGGAAGGATTGCGACTGTCCGTAGATTCAGTGTTGAAGTAAGGCTGCTTGCTTCATCATGAGCCTTTTCACCACCGGCTTCAAGTAGCTTGGTATTAATGAGATGTTTCATGCGCTGAGCAACCAGTTTAGACACCTGTATTGTTATTCCAGGATGTTCCTGTGCAAGGCTGTTGAATAACGAACGGGGAAATTTGGCTAGTTCGGTATCTCGTATAGCATGTAAAGTGGCAGGACGAGTGGTTTCGGTCATGACTTCAAGCTCACCCACACTTTCGCCTTGTCCATGCTCACCAACCACGCTTACTTTGTTATCACCAGATTCAAGAACTGATCGTAGACGTCCATTTAGCACTATGTAGATAGAGTCACTCTCATCTCCTTGGTGATAGATGACTTGGCCGGCATTGACCTGTACCCATTCCAGGGCGAAATCGATATGTAGCAGGAGACGAGGAAGGACATTGGTTAGTCGTTTTGCCATAGAGAGAAGCACAAGGGGGTACCGATCGGCAATTCTTTCAAGGCATATTCGCGGTAAGAAACCGACATACACGTCCGTCTTCGCCATGACGTCTGTGAAAGATCGATATGAAGTTATGGAACCAATGTAACCCTCTAAATCCCCAGGCTTGACCAGGTATAGGGATCGACGGGAGGCCTTCTTCCGCTGATTTTGTGCATTGACGTTTGATGGTCTTCCAAGGGGAAGCAGCGGTTCGGAGTGGATATTACTCTTCGATGGACCGATCAAGTCTTCTCCTTTGTCATTCACCGGGATACCGACATCTAAAAAGCCGTCGATAACATAATATAATCCCGGATTACGCTCTCCCTGTTCCACCAAAACTGAACCTTTGGGGAAGTAGACAATTTCGATCTCATTGCTCAACTCGGCTTTCAGATTGGCTATTGGCGGCGTACCGCCTGCGCTTGTAACGGAAATGCTCATCTGAGATTCGGAGTCACCATCCCCAAACGCCTCATATGGATCTATGTAGCCAAACGCGTTGTTGAACACAGCTTTTTGTTTCCGCGAGTCGTAAGAGACAAGATGTGGAGAGCCATCAGCGGACCCAAAACCTTTGGGAAGTGGGAGAGCTTCTCGCGTAGTTGCTGTTAGTCCCAATGCCTTCACCATGCAATCGAGTATCGATTCACGGAAGAGGCTATCTTCGTTTACATGGACAGTAGAGGGAGAATTAAAGATAGAATTTGCTGGTGAGCTGGCATCGGGTGAAGTATGCATCGGAGTTTTCATCCCAGGAGTTGAAGTTGAGTCGAGGAGGATACTCCGTGAAGCGAGTCGTCGATCGATACCATGCCGTGGGCCAAATCTAGATAGCTGAATGGAGGAAAGTAAATCTCCGGGGCTTACACCTGCTGCCTCTTTATCAGTGATAGGCGGGGTGGGCGGTGATGTAGCTTGCCCGTTTGCGGCAGATACCTTGGCCCTTAATGAAGCATCTTTCCGCAGAGAACTGCTCGATCTCCGCCTATTACTTACACCAGGGTTGTGTAGAGCGATTCCCTTTGAGCCTTCTTCTGGCCCAAGACGTTGTACGGCTCTCTGAAATTTCTGTTTGAGTCTATCCAGTGGGGCCCCGCGGAGGTCATTGGGTAAATCAAATGAAGTAAACTTGTTCATCTTCTTTTCTATGCTCAAGACATCTGTAGTGAGGCCAAGATATGAATGGGCTGTGGCAAACGTCACACGTTGCAGCCTAGTCAAAATGACTTGTATAATATGGGCTGTGGCACGGGGGTATAGTCGAGTAAGACGACGAAATGCACTGGCAGGAATTATGGCAATGGTCGTATCCACCACAGCACGAGCAACTATATCTGGATGAACGGAATTGGTTCTCGAACGCTTTGGAGTACGTCGATTCTGAGCCGAAGAAGTTGGTGGGGTGTGGGCTGTAGGGAAATGGGCGGTGGAGTTGGTATCGTCTAATGTCATGGGAGGGACTGTAGGAAGGCGTCCGCCGTTGGATGGGAGGGATATGTCGCGGTGATGATGGTGGCGGTCTTGGAAGGAAGACCGAGGGCTGCTGGCGAACGGTGAAGGGCTTACAGGGCTGGGTGAAGCAGGTTCTTCCCCTTCCTGATAGCGGAGCTTCACATCTTCACTGAACAGAGATAGTATGGAGAAGAGAGAGGACATGGATGCACCGTTCTTCACTTCTGTGAGTAACTGGTACCCCTGGTGATGACGGTGGTGCTGTTCTTCTTCCTCTTCCATTGAGTCTTCCACGGAACTTTCTCCATCCTTACCACGCTCCCTCGCCGACTTGACAAATATCTGTACAAGGCCATCAACCACAAGACAGAACCCTTTTTCTTCCTCTAACAAAAGTGTCTCGCCCGCAATAAGTTTTCGGGTCTGCATCGTCCGGGTTAATTCGTGGAAGACCGGCCGTTCCAAGTAGCCGAAGACCTTTATAGCACTCAAAAATTCATCTAGATAGTTGGCGAGTCCCGGCTTTGAGTCCCCCTCCTGGGTGTCTGGAAAAAGGTCTATCTGTGGTTCCTGCCGCTGCGGTTCCGGAGGGAGGTGAGCGTACATATTCAAGAACCGATAGCGGACGAACCAGCTGATTGTTGAGACGAGGAAGAGGGTTATTAATAGTCTATATTATCTGTTAATCGCCGAGCCGTGGGTATATAGAGTAATGCAGGAAACGGCCGGCCGGGACTTACAAAGTCGTGAAATTCATTGTGAAGGTTAAGCTCATCGAGAAGAGGGTGAACAGGGCTGTCGGGACGGTAATGGTGGTAAAGGTAATGACCGAGTAGAGCAGCCCGGGGAGGACCTGGACGAAGAAGAGGAAGATGGTACCGGCGAAATCGGCCATTGTATACTGCGAGTGCGCGGGATATTGTGGACAAGAGGGGGTACATGAGGAGGAGGAGGAGGAGGAGGATAGTTGCTCGAGCTCGAGCTGGCGGGGCGACACCGCGGTAGCCATGGTTAAATCCGGGCAGGCCCGTGGAAGGATAAAGGCGCGATTGGCGCGGGACTCTTTGTTGCTCTTCTCGCGGATGAACTACCCGTATTGACTTCTTGATATGCCTCTCCTCTCCGCGCGACGGCTGCAAGAACGTGGGTGGATCGCTGGTCAAGCCAATTAGTAACGGCATACAGAAATGTAAAAGGGGGCAGCGAGTGACAACCTTGTAAACTATCCTTGTCTCCGAAACAAGCTGGGGGGTCGGCTGAGCCAAACCATCGATGAGTGCAGCTATTCTTCGCTGCTTGAGGCTATTGGTGGTGGCGGCTCGAGATGATGAAGAGCAGAAGAGGATAATGAAGAAAGAAGAAACGGTGATGAAAGAAGAAAATAAGGTTGACGGGAAGCTTCCCGCCGCAGTGGTCGATTATATAAGCATATAAAACGCACCGACCACCTTTTCTTTTCGTTTTAACGACGTCAGCTTTGTTTAGTTTCGTCTCATCTTTACTTGTCAGAGACACAATTTTCGACGGGCTAACTGCTGTGGCAAGCGGAGTACTGCAGGATTCCTGGAACAGTAGCACCAGAGCTAATCCCGGCTACAATGGAGTTACCCCATCTCCAATGCAGGGTGGAATTATCCAGCCACCACCTTGTAGCCGGGTATATGGCAGTTATGGGGTCTCCGGTTTGTCGACATGAATCTGGATTATTTTACCACACTGGTATGACATATAGACACGATGTTTGCAACTCTTTATTGTTCAAAATCTCGACAATGCTTCTGGATGAAGCAAGCCAAATATATATACATACATAAATATATATATCATTATCTTACCCGAGAGGGCCGTCGAACCGTAAACAACTCAATGTTTGACATATAGATCGTTCATTAATCATTGGCCTGACCCTGGCCGGGATGCTATCCGAGAGTGGTGTTGTTATCCGATGATTAAGCAGCTGATTTGTGGCAGGTGACTATTGAAGCAAAACTTGCATGGAGTAGTATAGGCTCTCTTGTGCATCATTAAACAAGATATCCCATAAATCAAGTGTAGAATGCTGGTTAGCATCTCTCTCCATCCTCCTTACTTACTGCCCTTTCCTCCCAGGCCGTCCTTAGCCGAGGAACTGTTTTGATTGGCTGATTTCTGCTGATATGAGAGATGACTAAGAATTTTATTAGTCAGCTGGTCATTCCGCATCGCTGCCCCCAGACGTGATTTTGGCCAGCAAGCAACAACAAGCCGCTTCTGGTGGTGTATACTGGTGATGAAGAGCAAGGGAGCATCTTGTTTTTCGTCTAGTTAACTAAAAGGACTTAACCAGTAAGGTATCTTGTTAACTGTTTCAACTAGTTAACACATTATATAACCTTCCATAGCCATGGGTTCCGGGCCTGGCCAACAACCATCGATTTCCCCCTCTGGGTGCAACTCGAGCCCTCCGCAGTCATACTTGATTATTGGTGCTGGCTGCTTTGGAGCCACAACGGCACTGCAGCTTGCTCGCTCTGATCCTTCGTCAGCTTCTAATATCACCCTGCTGGACCGTACTCCCTCCCCTTGCCCGTCAGCAGCTGCCCATGACCTGAACAAGATCATTCGCGCAGAATATACGGACCCGTTCTATATGCGCCTCGCATTAGAAGCCATGGACTTGTGGAAATCCGATCCTATATTTAGCCCTTATTTTCACCAGGTGGGCATGCTATTGCCCACAACGCTGGAGCATGCTAGTAAGATTGCGGAGAATTATACCAGCATTACTTCTCAGCCCGCTCCCATCGAGTTAATCGAACCAGCTACCGCCAAGGAACGGTTCGGTGGCATTTTCCGAAATGCATATCTGGACAAGGTGGAAACTTGTCTGTTCAGCCCAGAGGCAGGATGGGGTGATGCAGAGAACGCATTTCAAAATGTCATCAAGTCCGCTATTGCGCTGGGTGTGAAATATGTCCCCCACGCTGTTGATAAGCTATTGTTTGACGAGACTGGGCACAGCTGTCTTGGTGCACGAACAATTACAGGGCTCGATTTACGTGCACAGCATGTCATTCTCTGCACCGGAGCGAATACTGCCTGGTTGATAGCCAATAGCGCTCCGGATAAACCGACGTTACAAGTCGGAGACAGGATGGTGGCTGCTGCTGCAATCATGGGTGCTTACCGTGTTCCTACGGAACAGATGGGAAAGTTTGATTTTGCGCCGATTGTGGTGAACCCTGTTGGGGTTACCCCTGGTTTGTCCTATCCCTAGCCTCTTGATGCTGACTTGGATTGCTTGATTTTAATCATGCATAGGAGAAAGCATACCCCCCGGAAAAACTAGGTTGCTGAAATGCACCCATGAACTAAGTTTCACCAATATGCTTTACCATAACGATTCACATCGGCGCATTTCTGCTCCGCCAGAGGATCCGACCTCCAGCACCTGGACTTTGGATGTCCCAGCCCAGCTGAAAAACGAGGTCAAGTACGTCAAGGATATGCTTTATGGCGAGCATATTGGTGGCCTTGTTCCTGAATTCTACCGCATGTGTTGGTATGACTGCCAGTTCTATCACATGCGGAGTAATCGACTAACCGTAGGCAGGGATGCTGTAACTCCAAATCAAGATTTTATTATATGCGCCCATCCTCATTCTCAGAATCTTTATATTGCGAGTGGAGGATCATTCCATGCATGGAAATTTATGCCTAGTATTGGGGGCTACGTGGAGAAGATGATCAAAGGGAAGCTGGACCCAGGTATGGTTAAACGGTGGGCCTGGGATCGGGCAAATAGTGGAGGTGCATGTGCTGTGTATTTGCCTTCAAGAGACCTTGAAGGAGTAGTTTAGGCCTTGATTATTGATCGATATGCAAGCCTTTCTGATAGGGCAACCTAGGAGGCTTGATGTATGGATCGTTACTTATACGCACATGTGTTGGGTGCGATCCTTTTCTTTACATACAGACATAAGCTTGACATGGGACAGTTTGACTGAGCGTTCAAGGCAGCTCCACAGCTAGATTATTGGCCGTTCGACACCCGCGAATATTCTATGCATAGTTATCTCGCTTCAAGCATAAGCACAAGCCACCACAGTCCTATTTTCAGTTGTTTATTGACATAAACGTGGTCAACCATGTAGTTATACAAATAGATGTAGAGAAAGGGATCTTCATGGTAATATTCGGGGCTACGTTGTTCTCCGGCAGTCTTACTCATGTCAGGCTTATTTTAGAAGCATGAATGAGAGATGACATGCATAACAAAGAAATATCTTGGACCATACAACGTGGTAATAGCAGGGATTATACCTCTGAACAGCCGCAACACACGAACACACGAACACACAAATACAGGTTACGAAGGGCTCGTGATAAGCATGGAAGACTCAGGGTCTCTCGATCGCTGCTAAATCGACAGTAGTTCCTCTCTTAGACGACGGGCGTCAGCGCGATGCAACAATTGATGAGTAAACTAATGTGCAAGGCAGTGAAGGCTCCCTCTCGCCTCACTAGAGCGTCTTTCACAAACGCCTGAAGCCTAGTCAAAAGCGGCCTTTCCCTCCAATCATGTTTCAAGGCGGCAAAGGCGACCTTGTTGAAGCATTGTTCCGCCGTGTTTTCAGCACAAACTGGTTTAACAATACACACAAAACACGACAGAAAGAGGCGTGGGATTGCAAAAAATACTGGATCTTTTCTCATCCGCCTTACTTCTCGATCCTGCTAAAGGCTTCTTCTGCCATGATTATTCGTAGCTGTATGCCTTGCACCGTAGTCCAGGCGTTTGGTGTTAAACAGCCGCCTAAATGTAGGTCAGTGGAATATAAAAGAGGTCGAAAACCTCTTCAATATCTCCAAGTAATGGTAATGTCAGCTACTACACTCACCACATTTTGTATTGATATCTGTCAATCCCAGCTCAATCCTACCAGCATACGTCCAAGGGATTCTTACCAAAGTCGCATTTCAAAGCCGTTCTAGTTGTGCGAAAGAGGGGAACCATCGACTGTGATCAATATGCCTTCATTTTTCCCTCGCGAGGTTAGAATATTTTTTGCTCCCCTTCAGATACCTAATCTAACATAGGTGTATGTCATATATAGGATACCCGCACGCTCATGTGTGAGGCAGGGACGGTTATCGACATTGGAGGCGGCCGCTTGGAAAGCTCACTCAAGGAGTTAACAGAGTATCAATTCCTAGGTTCAAATGGTGGGAATCCTCGTGACCTTCCAACGGGACTGTTCTATAATACTAGAGGATTGAAGATCTGGAAGGACATCACTCATTTGCCGGAATACCAACAAACCCAGGATGAAATAAACCTTCTGAACTCCTTCAAGGGCCAGATAGCGGACTGGATAGTGGAGGGATGCACAATCGTCGACATGGGTAGCGGGTATGTATTTGCCCTATATATTATTGATCTGACATCATGTCTTCTTGAATAAAATGGTGACATTTAGTTCTTGAAGGGATACCCGAAAGGTGCTGCCTCTTCTAGCGCACCTTGAGCAGTTAAAAGTAGAAGTGCAATACTTTGCTCTTGATCTTTCCAAGCAGGCATTGGAACAGACAATGGAGCAACTTGTCCCAGAATTCCATTATGTCCGATGCTTCGGCCTTTGGGGCGACTTCAGCGATGGTCTGAACTGGTTAAGGCCTGTCAAGTCTCCTAAACTTATCCTTTCCCTGGGCTCCATGTTCGGGAACGATGAGTTCTCCCTCGCCGTCTCCAGGCTGGAGGAGTGGAAACATGTCATGGGCCGTAACGATCTCATGTTACTAGGGTTGGATGCCTGCGACTACCTGCCAGAGCTATGGGAGTCGTACCATGATCCCCAACGAGTCTGGGATAGCTTCATTCGAAATGGCCTGAAATACTCGAACGAAGTTTTGAGGTGTGATTGGTATAAAGAGGAGGACTGGCAAATCTCCGGCCGCATTGATAGCTCACCAGACACAGTCCACCGATTCTCCATCATTGCTAGGCGGGACGTACACTGCCACCCTCTTGGCCTTCACTTCTCCGCGGGGGAACGTGTCGACTTTTTTGAGGCGTGGAAGTACGGTCCAGAGAGAATGAGGAGCCAGTTTAAAATGGCGGGCTTCGCCGAGGTGGAGAGATGGCAGGCCCCTGGCAACCGTCCATTCTGTAGGTGATCCCAAGGTTGAATTCATGTCAAGGTCCGTTGCTGACTCATTCCCACCAATGCAGACGAATATCTCTTAATGAATTCCGATTTCACAAAATACTAGGTAGCGACCGGGGGGGGGGAGTCGAGGTGGAATCCGCCTTCTCGCCCCAGGGCCAACGGTCAGACCGCCTTGCATCTCGATGGCTGTGCTCACTTTTTGACCATTCCTGGCGGTGTTTTGACATTTGAATTCCGTTTAGCATATTCAACATTCTGAGCGCTGTTTGTTTTTCCTTGACTTGACGTAAAGCCATGAAGTCCCTCGCAGCATGTCGCCTTTGTATTTAGAGCAGACGCTGGTCGTTGTTGATCAAATAGTTAGTTGATGCTGAATGTCATTATTATTGGCGCAAAAAGAAAATTGAAGGAAGTTCAAAACAGTCACGTGTGACACCATTACGTAATAAGTTTGAGCCTCATTGTGGATTATATATTATCCGTTTATTACATAAGCTGAAAAATCAGGCCCGAAGGCTGACGCGAATTTTTCTACGGAATACTTCAAAGAAATTCCTAGACTGTTCTGAATAGGACGATATATCGGCAGTGTAAACATTCTCCTTCATTATCATTTTGTTCAAGGCTACCCAAGCCGAGTCATTGGAACAATTGAAATATGCTATATATTATTCTCTTACAAGAACAAGGACTAGTTATAGGACTGAATACTAGATTCACCAGCGGGCATGTTGAGGGTAGAGTTATGTTAAACTAACATAACCTACTGTTGCAATGAGCTGATCAACCATACTTTCCCACCAGGAGGGTCTTTTATGCACTGGCACACCTTCATCGAAGACGTGGCTAACCCCACCGCCATCCATCCACGTCCACATTGCCTGGACTGCTGCCCACACCGGGGGAACGCTCTAATAAACCTCGTTAGCCTATTGAATGGTAATTTTTCAAATGTGGGCAGGTTTAAGGGCTGGGTGACATATGAAACTGTTCGGAACCTCGTGCTGACTTACTGATCTACATTTTCCTTTCAGTCCGACGGTTGTGAACCACTCCTCGGCTATCATCCTATCCTTCTTCTCTATCGAGACAAGGGATGCAATAAAAATAGGACAAAAGGGAGCCTGAGACGTGAACAGCGTTCCTGAATATGGCATCATGGTGACGCATTTCCATAAAACCTTGGCTGTTTTTTGGACATCTGGGTGATGGCGAGGTTTTCTACGTCTATTATCAGCCTCCATTCTATCCTGGGTAGATCGAGTTTAAGAGGAACCTTACCTCAACAGTCGGCAGTGGAGGTATATTTGGGCGGCGGCAACCCAAGTTTCTCCAGTCAGCTCGGTCACTTTCGTTGCTGTCTGTACTTTTCCATTTTTGTCTAGGTCGCATGATCGAAGCAGCTCTTCCGCACTTGGATACCCATCAGAAAGTTCTGACCACTGGTGGAATGTTTTCAGCCCTTTGCTGATCACTTTTGCTGCATAGATGGGCGCCATGGAGGAATCCTAAAACGAGGATCAGACATAAATCAACTGACAGTGTATCTGGGAGAGCTAATCTATTATTAACGCAGTTACTTACTTCCTTCACCAAGACAGACAGATACGTTATTTGTGATATTATATGAAGTAACTTGGGGCAAAGACCAGTACCGCCGTTGATCTTCCAGCTTTCCTTTTGCGTTCCTGCGAGGAGCCAACCATACGCATTCGGGTTTCCTCGAGATGCTAATGGAGTTACAAGCTCGCTGAGAATGCATGCAAGAGCCACCCAATTCGCATAGCCGTGTCTTGCAGCGCTATATTGGGTGTTATCAGGCCGCCAGTATCTGTACCCAGGGTCCGAGTTGTCAAGTATGGACTTGGCTAGCCTCGCAGCCAATATCCAGTTAGGTTCGGCGTTATTTATACGCAACTCCCAATTCACGCACTTAGTTGCATCAGCTTCTTTCTTATTGAATTTTGTTCCGCGCGTCTTAAAAAGCCAGCAGAGAATCGGATAGAAATGTTTGATAACTCACATCGTCCACTAGAAGCAACATGATAGCAGCAACAAGGTTGTCACCTTGACCAATGTCTTGGTTTTGCCTGCTTCTTAGGGCAACGCTTATCATATGTTTAGCTTGATCATAATGATAGTTGACGCGGTCACGAAGGCCTTGCTGCGAGTTATAATCCAGTAAATAGCTGCCGCTCAAAGCTACCACAGCGTGCTTTACACACTCGTCATGCTGGGCCATGGCTAATATCTCTTTTATCCAGAAATTAGTTCCAGCAAGAAGAGTTCTTCCGGAACAAAATGCTGCTTGGTCTGTCCTCTCTTTGGTTAACTAACCACCCTTCACGGTCTAAGACATTAACCATACCAGGGAGTTGAGGGACGCATACAAAATTTCAGGCACTGTCCATCAAACTGATGTTCAGCAAAGACGCTATGCATGGCTATAGTCGGAGGAATGACTGAGGGTATAAGTGAAATTCCTCTGTTAACTTGACGTGGATATGAATATCTTTCTGAATGTAGCGGAATCACCGTTCGGGAGTTGGAGCAACCACGCTTGGTGTGTAAGGCATTCTGATCATCATTCTGACTTTTAGGTACTCGAAGCTTTACTTTTATGTAACTGCTAATTTCTCCATTCACCGGTGGTATGATAATATCTCTGGAAAACTTATGTCTCCTGTCCTGGTTCCGTGCGAAAGGGTTGATAAGTTCCATCTCAACTTTCCGATTGCTAGCCATCGCCGTGGAGGGAAGAGCTACCGCAGGGCCCAGGAATGGTTGGTGTTCCATGTTGTCATTGAAATTGAACATATTGTTAGGGTCCATCGCTGTGCTGAAATACAGTTCTTCTTAGCCGTAAGTTAGCGAAGAATGCGCAAACGCCGACAGATTGGAGATCATGGTGGTAGAGCTATCTTACGGAACGACTGATTAGATTCGCCTTGGTTAGGCTCCTGGGACGGAGCATTGCTAATAAGTTTGAACCGCGGAACTCCTCCCTGTATCTTCCTTGTTGTGTTGAACGCTGACTTCTCGCTCCATCCTCCAGAGTCCTGCTGGACTAACTCCATTAGAGTTTCCGGGCTGCAAAATATTGAATTCGGCGGGTCGAAGTTGTAGCTGGCGAACTGCCTCTGTTGTGGATCCATGGTTTCGTCACACCAGCTACGCTTCTTGGCAAGGGACATAATATCTCTCTTCGCATGATAGGAATACAACTGGCGATCAAGCTTCACCACTCGAGGCGCTTTCGGGTCATGGGTGGAATGGCAAAGGAATCCAACAGCAAGAGCGCCAGAAGAAACGGGTGATCGAGGTCGAAAGAACAAAGCCGCAAGCGCCTCTTTTTAGTTGCGGCTGAGCCGAGACTAAATATATTCTGCCAGCCCCGCTATGCCGCACTCGGAAGGCGGTGAAAGGCCCGCTCCTGATGACAAACAATGAGCCGCATCACGTGTATATTAGTAATCATATTTTTATCACGTGAGTAAACAAGTGGATCCGCATTGGGCGAAGAGCGAAAAAACGACATCAAACAACATTTCGAGGGACGACAAGACTTTGATAATAATGAAGATATTGATGAGAACGACAGCAAGCCGAGAGGAAAGAGGCAACCAAGGGATACATGTGGGTGTTCATGAAGCTGCAAGAGAGATAAGGGCGCATGCAAGTTTGTCAGGCTGGCTGGGACAGGGGGGCTCGCTAAAAAAAAAAACACATGCTGCTGCGGTAACTATGCTAATCTCCCTGCGCATAAGCCTCCCTCGTCAACCCTAGCCCAGGGTTTGCCAAATTGACCAACTGAGTGACTGGGATCTTCCGGTCTTGCTCACTCTGCCCGACTTCCAATCTCTCCCCTCTGAAGCAGGCCGCAAGGCTGGGTAAGTAGCACTGCCTTGCCTGATGCCCGCCTGACGTACATATCCAACCCGCCCTTACATCCATTTGCCTAAGAGAGGAAGCAAAGTACATAGCTACCCCGGACACCCACGGACTATATTTATGGCCGGGCTGGGCTTCACCTTGCTCTGCTCCCGTTCGTCGCCCTGCCCTGTGCGAAATTCTTGTGGGAAGTCGATCCTTCCATCCCACATTGGGTTGCTTACTACTTGTTTCCTAACCGCCTGCCAGGACGTGGCGAGAGAGGCATACATAAGAACGCCTACAGCGTAAACACTGCCAAGTAATACCACTGTCCCAAGCCGATGTATGCAAGAAATGGCTGCCATGTCGTCCAGCGATCTTCCAGCAAACATACTTCTGTCACGTTCACAGCCTCTTAGCCCATGGCTTCAAGAAATCATCCGAACAAAGCTTAGCGAGCTAAACTTGTCCGATACCAGCGTTCGTGAAGAAAAAGGTGCTACTGTTCCCAACTTAGGGCTTAGATCACAGCCTTTATCAACGCCCGGAGATGGCGGTTCTCCTTGGGCACTCTTACAACAGCCTTCTGGTCCCACACCTGCGCCTTCAGTTCAGGCAGATAAAAAGCCTGCGCATGCTCCTAGCTGCAGGCTAGTCGAGATTGGGGAGTTCCTTGTTGATATGATGGCTTTAACGTCGAAGATAGCCTCTGCCTTGGTCGAGGCAGAGGATATAAAAACTTATATCGAGGCTCATATCCAACAACTAAATGAAATGCATCATCTTTCCGATATGGATATGGTTACATATATGAGTGAGAAGGAACGTGACCTCAAGTAAGTACCTTCGAGTGTTTCCACCTTATTTGCTCAATAGAACTCCGTATACCAATAGTTTCATCAACTGTTATCTCTGATATACTCTACCCTCCTAGGGTTTTTCTTTTATCGCTCTCTCCAGAGAATTCATGAATAAGTACTTATCTGCCGGCTTGACTAATCATGGAACGCTCACTAATGGCGCACAGTACACTTGCAACTAGACTTGAGGAAATGGCCAATGAAACATCAATGGTCTGGCGGCGAAGCCCCAACCCACCCCATCACATGGGGGATGTACTACAGACAGCATCTTCTGCCATGGTTTCTTGCAGGTCAAACAACAATTCTTCAACTGGTAGTCAGATTAACCCAAATTGTGCAATGGGACCTGACTTCAACTCAGGATCGCCTACGCCTACTGTTTCGTGGAGCTCGAGCACGAACAATGCAGCGGAGGAAACAGCCTTTCCAGTATCTATGGAGGCCTTCCAAAACACGTACCCCAACCTCAACAGACGTGGAGTGGGGAACTGGGTATGCCCATATGGTGAAAAATGCACAAAGGGCGGATTCCGCGATGGAAAGGTTGTTATATTTGGGCGGAATTCCTCTTTTAAGTAAGTGTGCCCCTCCATAATAACTAATGGCGTCCCATGTACTCTGTTTTACGTTCATCTTGATAAGCTTCTCCCAGCTCCTACAGCTAACAAGATTCTCAGGACACATCTACAAAAACACGAGAAAGCATTTAAGTGCAACATACCTGGGTGTAAGAATACCGCGGGATTTGCTAGGATTGACCAATTAAGGAGGCACAAGATTGAGGTCCATCATATAAATCGCGAGGATGTTGAGGATGGAAAATGAAGCGTATAGCAACGATTTGGTTCTCTTTTCGATTACTTCTTCTGATGGTGGATGGCCATGTGATTGGAGGTGATAACATTGGGCGATTTTCGAGTTTGCCTTCATCTTACCTCTTGTTGATTGCGAGTTTTCGTAGCTCTGGTCAGCGTCTACCATTTCATACATTTAAAGTCTAAATTCTCCGAGGCAGTGCGTGCAATATCTATTTCAATCTCTTTTCTCATTAGGCAAAAAAGTAGTCAGAAATTAATATTTTAAAAGAGTCCCATCTTGCATCTTTGCATCTACGGAGGGTCATTACGATATAGGGGTCTCTAAGATCAACGTGATGGTGAGGCTTGGACACTGCCACTTCCAAGCATGCCCTGGCATATATAGAACACAGCCCTCAGAGTTTTGGCCGGGGGCCCAGCCTTATACACCATTTTGCGAGGCTCACAAGCAGAGCGCCGGTCGAAAGCAGCGCCTCACCTTTCCAGAGGCTGGACAAGGTGGTAGTGCCTGATTTAATGTTTTTTTTTTTTTTCCATACATACTCAGGCGGACAAGGCAGAAGATCTCAATTTATCTAGCTGGTTAAATCGTCTCATGCATTCCAACCAAGGCATTGCAAAACCACAAAAGCTCATACCCGAATGCCCCTCGAGTGGCTTTACAAGCAGGCCAGGCAAGACTAGACACCATGCTGCCTATGGAATCCTTTACAACATTGCGTTAATTTTGCTACTCTCTGAGCGTTCATATTGCCGTGTTCAATTCCTTGAGACATTGATCAAGTCAGCATCATTGTTGGACGTATTCTATAACTGTTCAATATGGATAGAAAGCGCAAAGCCACCAATGAGTTGCCTAATGAATCGCGCCGAATTCCTGGGTACAATATCAGTAACAGATGCCATCTCGACCTGGGTCGCCATGCCAGTCAGGGAAGTACCTCAGTGTCTGACCAGAATCTTGTGCCCGGGCACGATAGAATTCTATGTGAGACAAACCTAGAACTTGTCAACTCCCAGCAGGTACAAACGTATACCCAACCTTCTTACCCCTCTAAGCTTGATGCTCGAGAATTTGTATCCGCAAGAACATCAAGCTCTATCCACGAGAATAGTTGCATCCACTCCAGCTCGAAGGTAGCCAGGGTATCAAGTTCCAGTCACCCGGCTATGTATTCAACAGGCCACCACAGGACGCCAACGAGCAACGGTAACGAAACTCGCAGTTCTCACCAAGCCAACCTTCTAGGTCATCAATATCGACATCTCGGTCAGACTGCCGGCACCCGAGAATACCACTCAGCTACGAGCTCTATGTCGCAGTATCGTGAACTCCAGGCTGGATTTATGGTCTCTATGGGTCTGTCATACTCAATGCGGAGATACCTCGAGAAAAATTCTCAATCTCACGAAACCAATAGGGCCCTAGAAGATATCAATCGATATTTCCCTCAACGAGTTCCTTCAAACGGCTTCATAGACCCAACTATTAATGATTATGAGTGTGAAGGTCAGCAGATGAGTGTGAATTCAGGGACTTGGTTTGAGAAACAAGGACAGTAACATTCTTTTCATATTTTGAAATGGTGTATCTTCTCTGCTTTTGTATCATTTAGGTAGCTGTTGGTTCAGTCGTTTGTTTAACTTTAGCTATGTGTTTCCCAACCCTTTTCATCTGCAGCTGAATTTTTTGCATTCAGCTTTAGATGGATTTGTATCTCGAACATTTCTAAGATAACTGGGCTTGAGTTTGAATGGTGCCTTCATAAACACCTCAAGAGGGTATAGGGGGAAAAGGCAATACTCCACAAGCTCTGCTTCAACTAGCGCTTGGAGTTAGCCCTTGTCAGCGACACATTTGCCCCTCCATGGCATGCCAGGGTCAGCCTCAAGTCCTCGATAAAGTGGAGATTTGGATCTCGGTTCTCAATATCTTCAAATGTCTGCAAAAGACGGATTAACACGTAGGATGCCTCAGTCAATGCGTATTGTTCTACAAGAGTTAGCATGGGTAAATCAGACCGCAATTCAAATTCCCGCAAATAAATATGGCGCTGGAAGGAAGGGAGAACTTTCACTTACGACCTAAGCAGATTCTAGGGCCACCGTTAAATGGTAGGTGGTTCCATCCCACACGGAGAGTTTCCCATCGGCTGGGACGGAAGGTAGTTGCGTCTGGACCGTAAATTTTTGCAGAACGATGAAGACTCCAAACTGAGTACAATACAGTTGTATCTTTGGGAATCAGAATTTTGTGCTCCCCATTTGGACCGCCACCACGAGGTAGTGTTGTAGGCTTGACTGCTTCACGACTATTGGATGGTACAACTGGGAAGAGACGAAGAGTTGAATGACGCGGACCAGATTATCTTAGTATGCATTTCACAAACGGGTACGTTTGCTGCGGACCGGAACGCAGTGACATGCATAAGACAGAATAGAGCTTGTGAACGGTAAAGAGACGATATAACTGACTTTCATTAAGAACATAGCGAAGATACTTCATGGATTTAATATCCTCATATGTTGGCTTTCGGTTTCCCAAGGTTTCGATTACTTCTTTTCGAAGGCGGAACCATTCGTCTTTGTGTCTTGCGAGCTGGTGGCAGCAGATAGATAAAAGGCCCGCAGTTGTGTCTCTACCAGCAAGCAGGATATTGAAAAGCTCTGATCGAAGTCGGACTGGATCTTGGAATTCTTTTGCAGCCTCTTCTAGAAAAACATACTTTCCACCTAGATCGTGGCTGGTTGGTTTGCCAGAAGCTTGTCGCTCTATAGCTTTTGTTGTAAATTTATCCAAGTATGCATGCATATTTTTGCATATCTTCTTGAATTCAGTACTGTCTTTCTGGAGCCAGTAAAAGTCTTGGAGGGTAATTCGATGAAGTAAAATCTCTACCACAGGCCGGCATTATTACCATCTAAACCTCAATAGATAAAAGTAGAGGCGGGGGGATAAAGACGCCGTACCTGATCCTCGAGTAAAGTCATTGTAAAACTGGGACTCTTGTGCAAGACAATCTGGTAATAAGCTATTGACACTTTCACCAAATAAAAAATCGGTTGCTAGTTTGTCAACACCAGGTTAGCGATAGATGGCTTGGGTTAAGGGTTGGGTTGTCAATGAGACATTCCAGTACCTGTATCCATTGACAGCTTGAAAAAGAGTTCCTGAAGGTCGACGGTCTTCTTTTCTGGGATCAAGTTAAACATGTTCTGTACAAATGACTCCAGAACTACAAGATCCTGGATTTGCTGCCTTGCGAACTGTGGGCGCAGAACACTGCGGGAATGGCGCCATGGTTGACCCGATTTTCCCCCTCCATACATGTGGGTAAATATACCGTCACCAAGCATGGGCACGAAGCTGTTGTACCTCGAGGCGCCGAGGCTGAAATCCTCGAACTGGGTGGCAAGCATTGCTTTGATGTTTTCTGGTTCGCGAGTCAAGATCATAGGTTTCCCAAACATAGAAACCGAAACGGTATCGCCATGCTTTTCGAGCAATTCCATCTCTAATTCCAAGTAGCGATTCTCTTCAACTGCCTTTGAGACTCTGCCGTAGAAGTCGATGCCAAACTTCACTGGAGACTGTTCGACTTTCGGGGGAAGTCGAGTCCTTTCGCGTACACGAATCTTTTTCAGCGCCAAATAGTCAAGTGTGGTAAGGTATACATAGTAAAGACCACAAGCTGCCACAATGGCAGCAATGAGGGGAAAGAACATCTCTAACTGCTCGTTCTTGTGCCGGGTCGATGGTGATGGAAAGTAATTCGAGCTGAAATCAAGAACGGGTGTGAGTGTCCAGGCAGCCACGTATTTATTTATATTGAGGTTAACTAGTTATCTGGTTACGGCGGACTAGATGGACCATGTTTCACCGGTTCCCGCGAATGCGGAACAGAGGAACTCTGGAAGACGGGGTAGTTAGTTACCATCCATGTTAATAATGACCTTATTCGTAAGATTTTTTCTTGAATACTATCATGATTTCAGGCAGGATATGATGTCGCATTCCCTCACTCGAGGATATTCCGTCCGACTTAACTACCTGTGACGGAAGGTATCGTAATAGGCACCCACCATCTTGTTTCGATCGTGTATGATAGCACAGATATGTATGATAGCACAGATATGTCATTATTGCCATCGCAATTGTTAACTAGCAGGGGCACGCCCGCCCGTCAGGTAGATCACGGGCACCTCGGGCACCTCGGGCCTAGGCATGGCAGAGACTGATGATGTAAGCCACAGATCTGAACCTTAACATGATGCTTATTCCCTTTCAACCAATCGAATGCTTTGATCTTCCTTCTAACCGAAACGAATAGGGCTAGAGGCGTCAGGTGACCCACTTACCCGCGACTTAAACTTCTTCCCCCTTCCAATTGTAACTTTGCAACCGCGAATAATCGTGACCAGACTTCCTGGACCAGACAACCTTGCTGCAAGCCTCAAACCGCATCCTAGTGTATTATTTGAATTCGAAGCCCTCTCCCCCGTCTTCTTCGCCGAAATCTCCAATATGACTTCTCACGGCCCGAATGAGGAGTTCGTTTGTGAACGACGTCGTGAGTTGCTAAGCTCGCTACAGGACCTGCTTAGAAGAATTCAGCCCCAGGGAATTTCCTCTACTACCTGGGCTGGTCTGTGGCTGGCGGACATCGAGATACTCGAAGCTCTCCTTGACCCGAATCAGCGGACAGAGCTTTTTAAGCTACTCGATCATCAGACTGAAAATGTCGCTCTCCTATGGCAACAGCTTGATCCTTGGAAGTCCCGCTCCCCATCACCGTCAGCACCGCAGTCCCCACTCGCCTCACCGCGCGGGAGTCCCAGCCAGTCATCCCCGCTTCATCGTTCGACCATCGAGAGACAAGCAGGTTTACACCGTGACGTCCACGAAGATGAGCAAGCCCCGCAGCCAACGTCGCAGCCAGCCACACCTCCAGCTAAACGCCAGCGCAGAGACTCCGATCGATCGTCAACAGCACGGAGGCAATGTCTTTTTAGAGATGAGAATAGGTGCCTAATTACAAAATCTCTTGACCCCGTTGACGCGGCACATATATTTCCGCACTCATTGAGGAATTCCTTCTCAATAGACAATAATAAACACCGATTTTGGGTTTTGCTACAATTATTCTGGACGGAGCGTCGTGTTAATACCTGGATGGCCGCCGCATTCCCACGAGGCACTACCGAGGTAGTGGAGAACTTGCTGTGTTTTGCACCTACGATCCATAGGTGGCATTCTAAGGGCTTGTTTGGGTTGCAGCCAGTTCGCCGGTCCGACGACGGCAAGGAATTCACTGTCAAGTTCTACTGGCTGCCGTTGCGGAAACCAGCAGCTCAGGGTGTCGACCTGTTGACTGACCCTACCATACCGGAGGATCTCGTTGGCATCGCCAAGGACTACAGGGCCTGGAACACTTTTACAGGCGAGGAGATTGCGTCTGGGCGAGAGATCGTCCTGACGACCAGAGACCCCGAAAACTTGCCACTACCCAGCTGGGACCTCCTGGACCTGCATTGGACCCTGCAGCGCCTGGTTGCATTAAGGGGGGCGGCGGATGTCTTCGCTGATACCGTTGATGATGACGATAGCAGTGGTATTATGTGGGAAGACGAAGACGAAAATGTCCGCCACCGTGATAGCATTGCATCATCGTCTGACCAGGAGATCGAGCCGCTGTCTCTCTCTCCGCAAGCTCCAAAAGTCGTCAGTACGACAAGCAATGTTATAGATGTCCCCGCAGACGATCAGGCTCTCGCATAGAGCAGGTTGGACAAGCAGCCTGTTCTACAGGGAGATCTATGGGGTAACTACAGAGTAGTTACGGCAGAAACTCAGAAGTTAAG
Organism: Trichophyton rubrum CBS 118892; assembly: GCF_000151425.1. Lineage (NCBI taxonomy): Eukaryota > Fungi > Ascomycota > Eurotiomycetes > Onygenales > Arthrodermataceae > Trichophyton > Trichophyton rubrum. Next base: position 103,901 of record NW_003456423.1, on the reverse strand, counting down.
CCCCTCAGCCTTGACACCTGGCGTGAGAAAATCTTACGAATAATGTTATTAACGTGGATGGAATCGACCATGCCGAGGGCGAGTGTCATACTCCCTTGCATCCTGCTATATAGCCCGGCTCCTCTAGTAAGTTATTATACTGCACTGCTAGACGGGCAAGGAAGGCACTTGCGAATGTGGGAGGTAGAAAGTAGCTAAGACTGAGGTAGATGGACGCAGCAACGAAGCTATACTCGGCCAAGCTTGTCGGAGTCTCCGAAAACCGATTATTGAGATGGTGCCGAATGATGGCAAAATTGGCAACAGAAGACATGGTGATATAGCTAAGTAACTAGTAACAAAGCTCAAAAGTCGCTTGTTGGTGGATCTGAGGTACCAAGTGGTAGTGGTAGTAAGGCGGAAATGCAGAGGACAACTGTGATGGCAACCTCATCTCTCCGGGTGCAAGGCCCTCTGTTTATACCTCTCAGGTATCTAGTTAGGATAGATGGTTGTAGGAGCAACAAACCGTTGACGTTGAGATAAACATGACATGGAAAAGCCCGTCCCTTCTGCCGCCAAGACCTGCCCGCCTTTGGGCACGTTCCACTCCCGAGGTACAAGTTAACTAACCGACGATGCAAAAAGTATCAAGAAACCAACGTCCAACAAGAAGGGAACTAGAGCCATAGAGAGGTAGGTAGATCAAGCGCCTAGACAGACAGGAAACATGACTACCCGCTACCGTGTCGAGTGTAAGTAACATCCAACACCCCAGGGGAACTGGGCCGGGGGAGGCGATAACTACACAAAGACTGACACCAGAAATAGACGCCCTCAAGGTAAGCTTAATGATCCTACACTCTCCATGCCTTAAGGAATATGGCTGGACTTTTCCACTGTATCCTGTACTTTGCGGGGATAATAGAATTTGCATGTCTGACCGTCGTCTCTTCACAGTCACATCGCCGTGACCAACTGGTAAGATCCAAGGAGATCATCAGCCGTACACCAGTCTCCTGCTCCCGGGTAACTCAATATCTGGACTAACGCATTGTGTTACGAATATATCAGATTGAATGGATCAAGGTCAGCTCTTCAGGAAGGAAAAGCTGAATAACCTGCGCTGAATAGGTTTATATAGGGCCTTCTTGCAGTTCCCTTCGTTCTGCATTCGCAACCCACTGCTGCTTACAAGGAAAACAGCCCCAACCTCGCACATCTTGCCGAACGGACACATAATAGATATGTTGAGATTATGCGGGATGTTGAACATCTGATCAATGACCACAGTATGTGGTTTGCATTAAAAAAAAAAATACTCAAACAGATAACTAGATAAACCACTAGACTGACTTCTGGCCATAGTTGAACTCCAGAAAACGGGAGCTAGCGGAAAATCTACATTGAAACTGCTAGTTCCCTCTGTTGGTACCTTCTTTACGCCACTACTGCTGGAAGATGCCTTCATATACCAGGATAACAAGAGGTTTATTAGTCACAGACGATTTGTGCCTCCGTCATTCAATGATATCCGTCTCACGCTTAATACTGCTCAGTTAATGGGTCTTGTTCGCCGTAGTGAAGTCCAGCTGATTACGTTTGACGGAGATGTAACACTCTATGATGATGGGTGTTCTCTCACGGCAGATAACCCAGTTGTGAAGAGGATAATACTTCTCTTGAAGCAAAACAAGAGAGTCGGTATTGTGACTGCTGCCGGATACTCTTCTGCTGCAAAATACAAAGAGCGCCTCGAGGGCCTCCTGGAAGCTATCAAGGACTCCGCTGACCTCAGCGTTAAGCAAAAGAATCATCTCATTATTCTTGGAGGCGAGAGCAACTTCATGTATGAATTTGATCCTCAGTCCCCCGATCTGCTCACCTATAAGCCCCAGAGCGAGTGGCAGCTGGATGAAATGAAGCAGTGGAACGATGAGGATATCAAAGAGTTACTAGACATCGCGGAGGCCGCGTTGCGAGACTGTGTCAGTAACTTGAGGCTCCCCGCTGCAATTTTGAGAAAGGAGAGGGCCGTGGGTATATATCCGCTCGAGGGACATCGAATGCATCGTGAGCAACTGGAGGAGACTGTTTTGGTGGCGCAGCAAACTATTGAAACATCTGAGGTTGGCAGGCGCCTTCCATTTTGCGCATTCAATGGTAAGGTACCCGCAGTCTATTTGCGATAATACGGCGACACTAATCCACTACTTTGTGATAGGTGGAAGTGATGTCTTTGTAGATATTGGGGATAAATCGTGGGGTGTCCTTGCTTGCCAGAAGTACTTCGGTGGCATTGATAGATCCAAAACTCTGCATATAGGAGACCAGTTCCTTTCTGCTGGGGCAAATGATTTTAAGGTATGGACTATAGTTCCTTATCCATTTGACTCATTTTTCCTAACTGATAATCTTATATTTAGGCACGACTTGCATGCACCACTGCGTGGATATCTAATCCTGGTGAAACAGTTCAACTACTTGACGAACTCGCCGTTCTGGAACAGGGTGCTAGGGCGTGAACTGCCCTACATGATATAATAAATCTTCTCAAGGTTGTATACCATTGTAATTATGGTTCAGCAAGTTCCCGAAACTTTGCTTGATGATTCAACTAAATCGTCGGCACTTAAGTACATAGACAGTAAAGGTCATGTATCTGAAGCTTTCACTTGATCACCCACCGGCCTCAATACGTCTGAGGGTTTCTTGAAGAGTGGTATGGGGTTCACCTTTAGTTTCGTCCACATGCCATATATACTTACTTTCCTCTACCATGCCGGTTGTCGAGCTTAATGACATACAAAGCAGTTCTAATGATTCTTCGTTTAATGTCACTTTAAGCTTCTTATTGTATTTTTCCCCGGGCATTGAGGCTGTTATCTCCCCATCCTCGGCAAATGTGGGCTCCCAGGTTGTAGATTTGGTATCATCCCCATCTGCACCGTGTACAGTGGCTTCGGTTTCCTCGCGAGATGCACCGGATGCAGAAGACACAGGCTTCCTACTCCCGCGGAATGGGATATTATGGACAATGTCTAATGTAAACAAGTAAAGAAGGAATTCCTTAAGATCCTCGCGAGTGCCAAATCTTTGGGTAATATGCTTTTGCGGGAGAGCAGAATGGACGGTCCAGACAACGAATTCAGTTCCGAGGGCGCTAGGGCTGAGATCAGTACGAACCATAATCTTATACCAGTTATTCTGCGTGCAGAAACCTCCAGCCATTCTAGTTTCCTGTACTCCAAGAAACGAGTCTACAAGGGACTCTACAAGTGGTATAGATTTTTCTTGGCTGGTGACCGTTTCCTGAGTGTCCTTTGAGGGGGGTTTGGTCTTCCAGTATCTGTATTTGAGCCCCGCTGAAAATAGAGTGGCAGTAATATTGTGAAGACACGAAGTAAGCCATTGGAGGTGGGAACTGTGTTGAAGATACGCGATGCTGGGCTGAAGAAGCGAGTATTCTCCAGTTGGCTTTTTCTTTATTGAAATAGCAGCGGGTATAGACGTTCGACGTCGGTGGTTTTTCCGGTGGGCGTGATTTAATAGGAGGCGTATTGAGCAGGCAATTGCATGCGCAAGGTCGTTGGCTGGAAGGTTTTGGGTCATATCTTGGTCAGAGGCGGCTGCGTCGTCCACCGGCACTAAATCGACAAGAACCTGGCGGTTATCGCTCAACTGAAAAAGGATTTGATTCTGTGTTGTTTCAACTCCATGGCGAATAAGGGATCTGGCTTCACGGTTTAGTTCATAGAACAGTTCCTCTTCGAATAGCGAGTCCCTAGCTTGGTGAATAAGAGTCTCCTGAATGGATGTATTATCGTCATGTTTGATTCTGGCTGGCTGGGACACTCCCACGATATTTCCATCGTCTTGTATTCGAATACGCACGGCTTTTGGAGGCGTTGCGTGTATTCCCCGGTCAACGTACAAGGACCCATCATCCGCCCGTCTCAGTGCAGCCAGTCCGCGATCTCTAAACACCGGGGTAGCTGTTCATTGTAAGCAATCGGAGTGGGCGAGATCCCAAGAGCCAAGGGAAACATGCATACCTTCGAGAAAGCCGTGCTGTACTCCAAGGGTTTGTCTCTCGCGGGGAAGCCGGCATATCTTCCATCCCTTTTCTTTAATTGCTAAGACTTCAGACCAGTATTTTGTCTCCGCAGCCACTTCCTTCTGAAGACGAGTAGCAGCCTCCAGAAGGTTATTTGCTGCCGAACTAAAGCTCTCTAGCTTCCACCCTTTGGAGACAAGCTCGATATCCTTCTTATTTGCCTCGGTTCGGTCGGGCGTCCTTATTCGGTCGATACCTAGAGAACCACTAGGTATCTTTTGCTTGACATAAGGGGTCATGGAGGCCTCTACCTGCCGCGGCGTATACTTTGAGAGGGCAAGGGAAACAAAATCAAGGGCATAGCAAGCTTCGATCTGAGCCTGTCTAATTCAGGGGTCAGCGCCAGGGAGCTGGAACTCTTATATTGACGCACAGGCACTCACGTCGCAAACTCGAGCATTTCTGATCGACTGGTAAAGAGCTGCTGCTCTCTATCTTCAGCATTATTTCCGGACTCTTCTGTCCCCTGTATATCGAGCTCCTGTTTACCCGATACGCGAAGGGCTGTGATCTCCTCCGACAAGCTCTCTTCGGTGACATCCTTGAACGAGCCCCTCTGTGCGTTGATTTGGGCAATTCTGATCGGTAAGGTGTCTGTATCGTCAATCTTCTTCCGAACAGGCCGTAGAGGTAGAGAAAACGAGTCCGACATTTTCAAAGCAGGCTATCAAATATCACATTGAAGCTCGTGATCTGTCAACGCGGGTCGGGTCTAGGCCAGGTGCCTGCGGTGTATCCCCCGATTGATCTGACAAAAAAACCACGGAGAAAGTCAATCGCGCCCAATTCCCCTGTCATTCAAACCGTTCCATCACCATATATCCCCTAGTCCTCTCTTCTCTTCGCTTCCCTTCTTCCCTTCCAACGTTGTTGGCTTTGTCTTTCTTCCCGTCAACTGGTCGATGGTCGCAGCTTTAGGTGCACTTTTAATATTAATTAGGTAAGCGTCCAAATATTACATAATACGCGTTGAATAGTTCATCCTTTCCGGTCCCAGAATGGACTAGCGTTGCTTATTAATCACATCATGTACCAAGGAAGTCCCGAAGTTTAATTCTCCCACCAAAAACACGTGACAAACTCAAATTTCATGACTTTCAAGCTACTTTTCGCGATGACGATGAAGCTGAAGACATAAAAAGCGACATGACGATGCGGAGATGAGAAGACAAGCAGGCTGAGAAGAGTCTGACAGTGGTCAGTGATGGTTTTTCTTTCCTCCTTTGTCTCCATGACTTCTTATCTTCGGCGGCTGGTAAGCTTCCGACTTGGCCGCAGCCGACGTTGAGTGCAGCAGGAAATTCCCTCCCACCAAGAAAAACAAACTATATAAAGATAAGAGCTTCATCACCTGGAGGCACATCACGGCTGCCCGGTTAGTCTCGAAGAGCACCTGAGCCCCAACTGAATAATCGGAGGACGACATTACATACCCTAAGACCGTGATCTTTACAGTGACACACACCGCCCGCTGAACAAGAGACCAAGATGGCTGCCCCTACGCCAGTGGCAGCTCCGGCTAAGCAGCGCCGCATCGCCGTTCTAACTAGTGGGGGGGATGCGCCTGGAATGAACGGGGCCGTGAGAGCCGTTATCCGCATGTCGATTCACTGTGGTTGCGAGGCCTACGCTGTTCACGAAGGGTACGATGGTCTGGTGCAGGGAGGGGACTACTTTAGGCAAATGTTCTGGGAGGACGTCCGGGGATGGCTGTCTCGTGGAGGAACATTGATCGGGTCTGCAAGGTGCAAGGCCTTCAGAGAGCGTGAGGGGAGGCTAAAAGCCGCTAAGAATATGGTTATTCGTGGGATTGATGCCCTTATTGTGTGTGGCGGTGATGGCTCGCTGACTGGAGCTGATATCTTTCGCTCCGAGTGGCCCGGTCTACTGGAAGAGCTGGTGAAGAATGGAGAGCTCAGCTCAAAACAGATTGAGCCCTTCAAGTCGTTGAATATTGTTGGGCTGGTGGGCTCTATTGATAATGATATGTCCCTAACGGATGCTACCATTGGCTGTTACTCGTCCCTGCACCGGATTTGTGAGGCTGTGGACGAGGTTTTCGATACGGCCTCTTCCCACCAGCGGGGTTTCGTTATAGAGGTCATGGGTAGGCATTGTGGATGGTTGGCATTAATGTCTGCCATCAGTACCGGAGCAGATTGGCTATTTATTCCCGAGATGCCTCCCCGAGACGGCTGGGAGGATGATATGTGTGATATCATCACTCAGGTAATTTTCCGCGACTGGGTTACCAATTGTTCTGATGTACTAACGGTCTATAGAACCGACGAAGAGGTAAACGACGAACTATTGTTATCATTGCTGAGGGTGCCCAGGACAGTCACCTTGAAAAGATCACGTCCAATAAGGTCAAAGATATTCTCAGTGATCGGCTGCAGCTCGACACTCGAGTCACTGTTCTAGGGCATACACAACGAGGGGGCGCAGCCTGTGCCTATGACCGATGGCTGGCCACACTCCAGGGCATTGAAGCTGTCAAGGCTGTCCTGGAAGCCAAGCCAGGTTCCCCTTCGCCAATCATCACTATACGAGAGAACAAGATCGAAAGGACCTCCTTAGTAGAGGCTGTAAGGGTTACGAAAAGTGTCTCCGAGGCCATAGCGAAGAAAGACTTTGCTACTGCCATGGCACTGCGTGACTCTGAATTCATGGCTCTCCACAGAGCATATATCAACACTACCACACCACACCATCCAAAACTACTCCTTCCGGAAGCGAAGGTATGGCTCAGCGTTTAACTGAGATGCTAATAATAGATGCTAATCATTTTGATGTTGACAGAGAATGCGTATTGCTATTATTCATGTCGGAGCTCCAGCTGGTGGAATGAACCCAGCTACTCGAGGTGCCGTAGCGTACTGTCTGGCTCGCGGCCACACCCCCATTGGAATCTACAATGGCTTCCCAGGTCTCTGTAGGCATCATGACGATAAACCTCTGGGCTCTGTGAGAGAGGTCAAATGGCTCGAGTCTGACTCGTGGGTCAACGAGGGTGGCTCTGAAATTGGTACTAACCGTGGCCTCCCATCAGAGGATATGGAGACCACTGCAAAATGCTTTGAGCTCTATAAATTTGATGCCTTATTTGTCATCGGCGGCTTTGAAGCATTCACTGCTGTAAGCCAATTGCGAAAAGCAAGAAAGGACTATGATGCCTTCAAGATCCCGATGATCCAGCTACCTGCTACTATCTCCAACAACGTTCCTGGAACAGAATACTCCCTGGGAAGTGATACTTGTCTCAACACCCTGGTTAACTTTTGCGATGTCATTAGGCAGTCAGCTTCCTCCTCTCGACGTCGAGTGTTTGTTATTGAGACGCAAGGAGGACGATCTGGTTACATTGCCACCATCGCTGGGTTGTCCGTCGGCGCATACGCAGTGTATATCCCTGAAGAGGGTATCAGTATCAAGATGCTTGCCAACGACATCGAGAATCTACGAAAAAGCTTTGCTACCGATCGCGGTGCCAACCACGCCGGCAAGATCATCCTACGCAACGAGCGTGCCTCCGCCACATACACCACCCAAGTGATAGCCGACATGATCAAGGAAGAGGCTAAGGGACGATTCGAATCCCGCTCCGCTGTCCCAGGTCACTTCCAGCAAGGCGGAAAGCCCTCTCCCATGGACCGTATCCGCGCCCTTCGCATGTCTCTTAAATGCATCCAACATTTTGAAGAGTATGCTGGCAAGAGCCCGGACGAGATCGTAGCAGACGACATGTCTACTGTCGTCATTGGCATTCGAGGTAGCGAGGTGGTCTTCAGTCCGCTTGGTGGTAAGGACGGGCTGGAAGCGACTGACACTGACTGGGAGCACCGGCGGCCCAAGAACGAGTTCTGGCTCAAATTCCGGGAGATGGTCGATACTCTGAGCGGCCGACCTGACGGCCACCACAAGACGGACGATGCATGAGACTGGACTGAATGACTCTTTTTCCTTTTCGTCTCTTCCTCTTCTTTCCTTCTCCTGTAGCAAGTTCAAAATGTCAACTCTCGAATATATGTTCACGTTAAGAAGCCAAGGACATGGTGATATCATCTCTCGTAACCCTAGCTGCGATCTGCGCGCCAATCGGCTCAGTTCCTAGCGAATCCACCATGTAAACTCGTCGCTAGTGGAATAAATATCTGAACGAAGTCTTCTCGTCCGTTCTGACATCGAACACGACACAGACAAGACTGCTGATGCCGATAACGGCTTATGCTGATCTGTGACACCGTCGCTAGATGACAGTGGGATGACGTTGATTTGGCAGCTTTTAACGGTAAAAGCCATCAAAAACGATGCATAGGTATAACCATCTCGGGTTTACCGTTCATTCTGTGCATAAATTTATATATATTGTCCATATATATAATGAAATAAGTGAAAATGGCGTCCGCTGCATTCGTCGTAAAAGGCGAAAAGTTGTTGTGCGATTGAGAGTTTTGGCTCTTCCGCGCGGATGAAGTCATCGTGGGCTTTGTTAACTTCCTGAGCTTCGACTTCACGACTTCACGCCTTCAAATCTGGCCTTTATAGCCTCGACATACCCGCACACCTGCTTCTGCCTCGATCTATTCACGTTTTCTAGGCTTTAAATCAGGCTAGATTTGTTGTAATAGTCACTTTATACCAGTTGGTCGACCTTCATGCTCATCCAGAGGCACTCGATTCGTTCAAGCGGTACCTCGACGCGGGCTGAAAGCTCCTGATACAGGATTATCGGACATGGAGTTGAAGCGTCTGTCCTTTTTATCCCCTCGGTGGGTCATTCTGCTTCTTCTCCTACAGTCCTGGCTTGCGTCGGCGATCAAACTCGACCTGGAAAGCGATGGTAGGTATACCTTTTGACTACTCGAGATACATTACAAGGCTAACTTCGTGGCTACTAATAATGCGCAGACTCGATAAAACTTGCTGCAAAGACAGCTGCGAAGGCCATGATGAAATACTACACCGGTCACCAGCCAGGAGGTGTACCAGGAAACCTACCAGACCCCTACTTCTGGTGGGAAGCAGGAGCTATGTTCGGTGGCTTGATAGATTACTGGTTCTATACGGGAGACAGCCAGTTCAACGACATTGTCACTCAAGGAATGCTCTGGCAAGCTGGCCCAGACTCCAACTTCATGCCTCCTAACCAAACCTTGACGGAAGGGAACGACGATCAGGCATTCTGGGCGATTGCAGCCATGTCGGCCGCGGAACGAAAATTTCCTAACCCCCCATCAGATAAGCCGCAGTGGCTTTCTCTAGTTGAAGCTGTTTTCAACTCTCAGATACCTCGCTGGGATACCGCAACTTGCGGTGGAGGCTTGAAGTGGCAGATCTTTCGGTTTAACAGAGGGTTTAACTATAAAAACACGATATCAAACGGAGCCTTCTTCCAAATGGGCGCTCGACTAGCCAGGTATACCGGCAATGAGACATATGCGAAGTGGGCAGAGATGACATGGGATTGGTCCAGGGCAATAGGACTCATAAACGAGAACTATCAGTTCTTCGATGGCTCAAGTGACACATTGAACTGTACAGAGCTCAACAGACTCCAGTGGACTTACAATGCCGGGGTATACCTCCTCGGAGCAGCTGCCATGTATAACTATGTAAGCTACCATAAATTTGCTCTGTCTTCTGTGAAATTTTTACCTAACATTAATAGACCGACGGTAGTCCCAAATGGGCAGAACGAGTTCAAGGGATTTTAGATGGCCTGCGCCCATTCTTTCACCCCGAGACTCATATCATGTCTGAGATTTCGTGTGAGGAACAGGGCAATTGCGAGACAGATCAGAGATCATTTAAGGCTTATCTTTCCCGCTGGATGGCAGCTAGTACACAGTTTGCCCCCTTTTCAACCGACTTTATCATGCGGAGACTGCGCGCTTGCGCCAGAGGAGCAGCAAAGGCATGTACTGGAGGCGAAGAGGGAACCATATGTGGCCTTAAATGGACCACTGGGAACTTTGACGGTAGTTCTGGTGTTGGAGAGCAAATGGCTGCGATGGAAGTCTTTCAATCTAATCTCATCCGCAAGGTCATACCTCCTGTCACGCAATCTTCTGGTGGAATAAGCCTGGGTGGTCCCGGAGGTTCTGGTAAAGGGAAAGATAATGGGCCTAAGATACTTAGGCCTATCACCGGCGCCGATACAGCTGGAGCAGCTATTCTCACGCTATTAATGCTCTGTACTCTAAGCGGCGTTTCATACTGGATGTCTGTTTAATGATTCATCCTATGCATTTACACTCATGAGCAATCGGTGTTCTTGGTGTTTTTCTCTGTTTCTGGTGATTGTTCATGGCTTCACCCTCCTGTTCTCCCTTTCTTCTCTTTGACTACCCCTTGTATATTGCTGCTTACTAGTCTAATGGATTTATGTATACATAACTACAAAGTCTCTATTTGATCTTACTACGGTCTACCCTCTAATGGTTAGAAAGGTGGATGAAACATGCAATGTATTATCAATTAAAAGGCTGAAGACTTAATACAATATGTATATAGCATACTAATTCACAAAATGAGGGACAATTTTGGAAAACCAGACCCTCCACCCTGCTCCTTCAACTCACCATCTGGATATTACAGATTATCTCGCAGATGTGTGGGCCAAATGGGGGTTTGCTTTGAAACACACGCAAATATCGCCAACAGCATCGACCTCCCGCCCCCAGCAGCTTTAACTGACTAGTAGATACCTGCCCATTCCTCAACACCTCCCCTTCACACCTGATTTGGTTCTATTGCATTCCGCCCAGATGTAGATACAGTACGACCAGGCAGCCCCTCGTCATGCATACTAGTTGGAATAGCAATGGAACAGGTTCACAAGTTAGATATGCCGCCCGTACGTATCATTGCGGCCGGTATCCCCGGATCGACGTATGTCCTTGTGATGGCCACCATCGTATGAGTTCTTCTCGCGGTGATGGCTCATGACGTTCATTACCTCTAGGACCAGAGAACAGATGCAGAACCACCTAGTGATCAAGAATTAGTAGCCGCCTGTTTGACAACTTGTGATGATAGTACTAACATTGCTCCTATGGTGAAGGCTTCGATAAGTCTCTTGTACTTGCAGCTTCCACCACGAGGAGAAGTATTGGTGCAATCACTCCTGCTGTAGTCTTGTACGGCAAAGATGAAGGCAGTCAACCACCTATAGTGGAAAAGTTTCGACGGTTAGCAAGTGTTCTATCCAACAATGACACATGTGATTCATACAGATAGGAGAAAACCAGGTCAATGAAGAAAGTCATAAACCCAAGTGTCCTAATTATAGGTGAGAGCAAGCCTGGAAGGAAGAAGACGATTGATAGAACGGACTGCACCATGAGCCCACTTTGTCAGCGATCCTCAGCCATGAACCACGAGGACGGGGAGAGACGTACTATAATTATATCATATTTGAGATGGCCATTCGCTCCATACCGGTGGATGAACCAGGCACTGACTCCAAGAACAATACCAGCGCAGGCAAACTGCATAAAGCGACTGCCCATCAAAAACACACGGACAAGAGTAGACATGAGTCCCATATTGGCGGTGGTTATATCGGGACTGGAGCTTCAAAACAGGAGATTCCGTATATTCCGAAGTCGTTGGGGTTACCAAATGCGAAATAGATATTCCAATCGAGATGTCAATTATTTCATGCAGCAGAGGGATCCCAACCAAAAGGTAGAGAGAAGAGGTAAATCTTCCACGGAATCGGATGGCAAGGTCTTCTTTTTAAGAGAAGAGGGGGAAAAGTTTGCCTCGATAGCATAGCTAATCACTCAGCAAGGTGATGCTGGAGGCATCAGGAGACCCGGTGGCGGCTTTTGATCCAGTCTTCTCCCTGTAGACAATGAATCTGTTACCATGGATGAGTAGCAAGGTCAGAGGGACCTGTTTCTCCTAGTTTTGCTCTGTTTGTTGATGATGATGACTTCATAAAGCTACATCCGGGAGTTAATCGACGATGGGGTATAAGCTTCTTCTAGACAGTCGTTCGAAGCGGCGAGATGCGCCACTTGCATCATTGCTACGCAATGATAGGTAAAAGACTGGAGCAGCGTAGGACACCGTTGTTGTTGATACCTAATGGGCGCCCTCTAGAAGCAGGGATGAGCGACGGTGTCGATGGTGGAGAGACGAGGAGGTCGAGTCGGATCAACCTGCAGCAGGTAACTGTGAATACCTAATATCTTTAACTGGTTAGCTACCGCCGAACCATCTACTTTGATACCTTTTCGGCTGGCAAACAATGATACAAACACGACGTATAAGGCTAGGCGGATGCAGCAGAGTTAACTATACGCCGGGGTTCCAGGGAGTCTAGTCAGGATAAAAATATCATTATTTTTGGAGGATTATAAAAGCCAGTTCGTTGCCATCTATATCTCATCTGAACCAGGAAGCCGATTCTCTGCTCCATAATCAAAAAAAGGAAGAAAAGGAAGAAAAAAAAGGAATCTAAGCAGTCAGTGTTTTTATATCGCCCTCCTTGAGGGCCCCAGAGCCAACTAGCCTGGTGACCTCTGCAGCAAAAATGCCCTTTACAGCAGCACCATCCTTGCCGGCAGCAGTAAGCTTTGATGCAATAGTGGCCAATTCCTCGTTGTTGATCTTGCTCATGATCAGCTCAACGTCACTGAGGACGCTGTCGATCTGAGCCGCAGACGGGTCTCCTTCTGCGAAATAGTTGACCTCCTTAACACTGCCCTTGAGTACACGCTTGTTCTTCTTAGCTGCGTTTTTGGCGGCTTCTTTGGCCTTTTTGCCTTCGGCTCGCTCGGTTTTGGCGGCTTCTTCGCGTTCCTTCTCCAGTCGTTCTGCCTCAAGTTTAGCTTTCTCCTTTTCTTCGGCTAGGCGTTTAGCTTCAGCTTCCTTCTCGAGTCTTCGCTTGTCTTTGCCTGCACGTTCCTCCTTGCGGAACTTCTTAATTCGGGCATCGGCGGCGAGGGCATCATCGACAGCTCGTCGTAGCCTGGCGGTGTCCTCTGTCTTCTTCTTCTTACGGGCATTGGCGTTCTTGCGTTCAATGTGACGTTTGTGGTCACGGTTCTCATTATCGTCCGGTACATCCTCGTCTTCGTACTCAAATGATCTCCAGCTGTCAAAGTTGTACCAAAAGTTGTAGAAAGTTTCGACCTCCTGTTTCGTGCTGTTATCGTCTCCAATCATAGGAACAGGCTGAATCTTAGAGAAACGAGCCTCAGCCTTGAAGAACGGATGCCAGAGCTTGAAAAAGTCCCCTTTCTTCTTAGGGTTTGGCGGTTCAACATCTGCAGCGGAATCGACAGAGTCAAATTGGCGTCGACGGACAGGGTCAAGCAGAATTTCGGTGGCTTTTTGAATGCACTTGAAGAAGCTGTCGTTCTCATCACCAGCACCTGCAGCAGCCTTCTTGTCCGGATGATGTTTGAGGACCTTCTTGCGGTGGGCCTTCTTGATTTGTTCGGGGGTAGCTCTCCATCGGTATTTGCTAAGACCGAGCACAGCGTAGTGATCTTGGCCCTAGATAGCAAATGGAGCAGTTAGCAACAGTATCCAATCGGCAAGACATCAAACTCGATACACAACACATACCTTCCAGTCCTTAGCATCTCTCTGTAGCATCATTGGATCCTCTGGCTCGCTGATCTCGTCGGCATCGTCTTCCTCGATCTTCTTGACATTCTCCTGTGCAAGGATTCGCTCATCCTCAGAGAAAGTTCGTCTATGGCGCTTCTATAAGCGTAGAAATTTATATATCAGATAACTGAGCGGTATAATGCTATCATATTATGCAATTGGCATGACTTACACGGCGAGCGTGGGCTAAAAAGTGCGGACCAACGGGCTCAACATTGCGTCTGGTTGCAGCGGACAAGCATCCTACTGCCTTGAAGTCTTTGTCTTCAGCAGCCCAACCTTCAGGAAGGCGAGGGAGCGGTAGGTGGACAGTCTCTATGCTCGACATCTTGCCGCAGTCTTCACTTAGATCGTCTATCAACCTTGTTGTCTCTTCTTCTTCGCTATTCAAAAGTGGGATGAAGTTTTTGTTAAAAAAAAAAAAAAAAAAAAAAAAAAAAAAAAAAAAAATATCGATGGATGTGGCGCTAGTCCGTTTTGGACCATCACCTCTTCTATGCCGGGGATGAAGAAAAGACGAAAGGAAGAGACATCAAACTACGAATACCAGATATGAAACCGGAGACAATCTAGCTTTTGGTGATCATTTATACCTCTCATTGTTATTTTTCGTTTCCACCGTTCCTGTCTCGGCATTTAAATAAGTTTCTATGGCCGCAGCAACCAGCCCGGTGTCCGCCCTCAGCGCATACCGTCAACTTCTCCGGGCTACTCGGATTGCATTCAATGGTATGTGATTTCATGGCTGCATTGAATAAACCTGATGCGCTAATATGGTATCTAGGAGATTATCCCGTTCTTCACGCTGCTCGAGCAGAGGCTCGTAAACAATTTGAACAAAACCGACAACTCGGCGTTGATACTCCATTGAAAATTCAACATGCGCTCGAAACAGCCCATATCCTGAAGACAAATATTGTCCAAGGGACAAAAATAGAGACTAAGGACGAGGGCGGAGAGAAGGTAGATCGATATTGTATGTTTCCCTTGAACACCGTGGTGTTTGGGCTATAACTAATCTATTCTCAATTTACAGCTTTGCGGATACACGAATATACGGAGCGCGGAGACAATGATACTATAAAAGCCGCCGGTGAGAAGCCAGTCAAGGTTGGAAAGGGATGCTGCTCCTCATAATATTGCTGGAGCATCAGGGAGAACACGCCGAGCCTGTTCAAAGCCGGGGTTCGGATTCGGCCATGGCGTCGAAAGTATTATTAAATCCAGATGTCAATTGGGATATTCAACATTCGGAGCGGAGGCGTTTGGATGCACTATTTGGCGTTTTTATATATCATTCCACTTCAAGTTAGCCATGTACAATAGACTGTGTTGACACACTTGTAAAGCTCAAAATCAGCTGTATCATATGCTTTATTTTCATTTCTTTCCACGATTCTTAATTTCACACCTTGCCAGTAGATAAAACGCCAGTACGAAAACGCTAATGCCTCCCAGGAATACATTATTAAAGATATTGGAAATGAAAACAAAAGGTACCAAAAAAAATGGTATCAATCTCCAGCCATGCTTGCGTACTGGACCTCTCCACGGCCAGGCGGCGGCGCCACGACGTAACTTTGATCACTAGCCTTGACATCTGACTCTCCGTCTCCCTCCTGTGCGGATGAACTCTGAGTAATTGCCTTTCTATATCCTCCACCCTTGACGGCAGCAACTGTCTGCCTTCCCTGACGCGCATTTTGTATCCGTTCGTCTCTCTCCATGTTATCCAATGGACGAGGCTTTCCCCATTGAACTCGCAGGGGACACCCCTGGACCACCGCAACGCCCTGACACTTGGCTGCCGCCGCTTCTGCTGATTCCCGTGACGCAAAATTGATGAATGCGCAATGTGATCTATGCGAGCAGACGAGCGATCTTATGGTACCAAAGGGGGTAAAGAATGTGCGGAGGGCGTGTTCGGGGAGGTCGTCTTCCACTCCGGTAATGAATAAGGAAGTAATATTGGGGTCTGCGGGTGGTTCGATGTCCTGTGGCCCTGGAGGTCGTTGAGATATTGGGGGGTATGGGCGTGTTCCACGGCCTCGGCCACCGCCTCTGCCTCGACCAGCGCCGCGACGCAGGTCACTTGTCCGCACAGGACCCGGGCCGGGTCCATATCCTATCTTCTCCGGTTCAGATGACCGCTGTCCTTCTTCTGCAGCCGCGCTGGAGCTGTTGGCCTCTCCACTGGCCTCTAACCTCCTCTGTCTCTTGTAGTACGGTTCACTGTTGGCCAAGCGCCGTAGCAGCTCTCGTGCTTTCTCGTCCGTCTTTTCATATTCCTCAACCGCTCCCCTGCCTTCCTCCAGTTCCTTTTCGTGTTCCTGTGCATAATACTCTCTGTTGATTGAGCTTTGTGGGCCCGGAGCAACCATTTTCAAAGCCGCATCTCGAACAACGATGGGCAGACCGAACGAAAGATCCAGCATGCAGCACTGGCAGCAGTTCTTCAGTCGCGCGCACGTCAGACATATATTTGTCGCCTTCGTTCGAGACGTCCGATCTGCCTTCCATCGAAAGACAGTCATAGGCCGAGTGCAGATTTTACATTCGGCGGCATAGTCTTCCTTGAGCATCTGGACGTAGGGGTTTTCGGGGAGACATTGTTCGCACACGGACGGAAAATCTGTGGTCTCCCATCCGGACCGGTTGATATCTTGTTTGATCTGGGGAGGCATCTTCGAGTACAGAGCGGCTATGAATGTCCCTCTCGCTGCTGTATGTCTTGCTGCTTCTTCTGCTTTTTTCTATCTTCAAGTTCGTTTCCAGCGGAGTAGACTTGATTAGTAATTTGAATTAGTCATTTTCATTAGTCATGTATTTATTCACGTGATAATGACATGATCCAAAAAAGGAAGAGCCCGGTGCTCCGGATCACATGACTGGAAGCTGAGCTAACCCAAAAAGGGACAGCTTGATGCCAAGCCTCTGAGCCCCTTTTGGGAAAATTAATTTTTCTTTTCATTTTCGAGATGCAAAAAAAAAAAGTGCGAGCAAGCAAGATATTCGAAACTGCCAACTCACAACAACAACAACAACCCCCTTTTTTCGCTTGCTATCGCACATCCTCGACCATTGTTCCTGCTCGTTATCCACACTGATTGAAAGAATAAAACCGATATACCACGATGTCGTCTACTCAACTTGAAGCCGAGAACCATGAGCGCGATGCGGCCTTTAACAAGGTCCTGCACGGCAACACCAGTAAGGCCCAGGGTGGCCTTGCTGCTATGATGGGAAAGGATAAGAAGGCTCAGCAGGCTGCTGTCGATGAGTATTTCAAGCATTGGGACAAGAAGCCCTCTGCTGATGAGACTGAAGAAACCAGAGAGGTGCGCTATCTCCACTGACTATTGCAATCACCATGCTAAGTGGGTATCGCATTCTGCAGGCACGAAGAGCTGAATATGCTACTCTCACCAGACAGTAAGTTTCTGCTGCAGTTGTCTATAGAATGGCAATAATGGACGCGGGGGGTCTCTGACAATCACATCTAGTTATTACAACCTAGCCACCGATTTTTACGAATACGGGTGGGGAAGCTCATTCCATTTCTGCCGTTTCGCCTACGGTGAACCCTTCCGTCAAGCCATTGCCAGACATGAACACTATCTAGCACACTCGATCGGCCTAAAAGAGAACCAGCTTGTACTGGATGTTGGCTGCGGTGTTGGTGGCCCTGCTAGAGAGATCGCCAAATTCGCTGGTGTCAATATCGTCGGTTTGAACAATAACGATTATCAAATTGAGCGTGCCACGCGTTACGCAGAGAGAGAAGGTCTCTCTAAGCAGTTGCGATTTGTTAAGGGTGACTTTATGCAAATGTCCTTTGAACCAAATACCTTTGATGCCGTCTACGCTATCGAGGCTACCGTTCACGCCCCTTCTCTAGAGGGTGTTTATTCTCAGATTTTCAAGGTTTTGAAGCCAGGTGGTGTGTTTGGCGTTTATGAATGGGTCATGACTGATCAGTACGACAACGACAATCCTGTTCACCGAGAGATTCGCCTTGGAATCGAACAGGGAGATGGTATCTCAAACATGGTCAAGGAATCCGTTGCTGTCGAGGCTATGAAGGCCGCCGGTTTTGAGCTCCTTAAAGTTGAAGATCTTGCCAACCGTCCTGACCCCAGCCCATGGTACTACCCCCTTGCTGGTTCCTGGAAGCACATGTCCTCAATTGGAGATCTTTTTACCATCATGAGAATGACCTGGTGGGGTCGCTCCATAGTTCACCGCGTCCTCGGCTCCATGGAGAAGTTGGGTCTCTTCCCTCAAGGCTCTCAGAAGACTGGAGACAGCCTTGCATACGCTGCTGATTGTTTAGTCAAGGGCGGAGAGATGAAGCTCTTCACTCCTATGTTCCTTATGGTTGGCAAGAAGCCAGAGTAAATACCCAACCACTCTGCCTTGGCTACACATTGCCTCACGTTTATTTTGCATGACTGATTCTACGTCTTTATCTTCTGCTTCTTTTTCACTTCCTTTTGTCCATATATACATGGTTTGTTGAATATGCCCGTTTAATTTTAGATCATACGTGACATCTTTTCATTCATTAGGTCTGTTCACTCATTTTCCTTGCCTTATCGATTATATAGCCACTGGCTATGTATAAAAATTATTCAATCTCTATTTATCTATAACTTTAAATACGTGCTGTTACTATCTTTTGGCGAAGTGATACCCGAATACCTAGAAGGGGGGACGTTTGGTTGGAAGTATATCTTTCTATTCGGAAGGGTAAAATAGCTAGGGCTGTCAGCTTGTCATAAGCGAGACAACCAAAGCTCCCTAGAGGACATAACAACAAACACACCTTAGTGTCCTCCTTTCGCGCCTCATGAAAATACACCCTGGATTTCACCAAGCCACAGAGGAGTGGTGATATTCAGCTTCCCCTTCCTCTGCCTCTTTTTATCTACTTTATCCTCTTCCTCTCGTCTTCTTTGATACTTGCTTTGAACCTCCTTAGCGCTAAATGACAGTTATCAAAATGTCGCGTCCTGGCCGCGAAGCTCCTAGTGAAGTCCTTAACCCCCCTAGACAGCTTGTTCCCTTTGTCTATGAGGGACTTTGCGGTGTCCGTCATCCTGGAGTCAACGGAGGAGATGGGCTGAAGTTCGCCTTCGCCGAGTTTGCTCCTAGAGCCATCTGCCTGCCTGGTTTTGGACATTCCCCTGAATCGGCCCATTTAGCCTGCCGCTTTGTAGCGAACTTGGCTGCGCGCCATCATGCCGATCTACTTGCCATGAGGCCCTGGGACTGCCAGTTCTGCGGTATCAAAGCCTCAACTTTCAACCTGGTAGTCGTCTCTTTTCTGTCTCCTGAGGCCGGGACCATTGACCCCATCCGTCGATCCGTCTGGGGCTATGGTGTGCCTATTTGCCGGACTGCTGGATCTTGCGATCAAAAAGCTGGGCGACTTACAGCCGAGTTACGCGACACCTATATTTCTGGCCTCGCCACGCCACCTTCTCCCTCCTGTATGATGTGTGGAAGCACTGAAGGCCTTATGCTTTGTAGCGGCTGCAAGGTAGTTCGGTAAGTATTTCTCTATACACTTCACTTATTCTATTTACACAGCGTATTAGTCTATTCGCCTAGGGCTAGATGGTAGCTATCTCCAGATGTACCAAAGGTTCTAATATTCTTTTTTACTATAATAGGTACTGCTCGCTTGAGTGCCGCAGAGAGCATCATAGTGTGCATAAGAAGGACTGCCGAGCTGCACAACGTGAGAAGCTAAGAGATAAAATACAAGAACATCTACTGAGACAAAGAGAGTCTCACTTCTCAAAGTTCAAGGTGAGAAAGCCTTAAGTCTAAGGGGCACCTGCTTAAAGATATATAGTTGGGTTCTAACACAGTACAGAGAGTTTTCTACACCTAAGTCAAGGGGAGCCAGTAAGGGGAATAAGCCAGGAGGCAAGGTCTGGAGAGAATGATGGGTACGAAAGGGAAAATTCTGCTGCTTATTTACTCGTATTCCGCCATCTTTGTACGCTCTCAAAATGCCCAGTTGAAGTCCTAAGTTTAAGGATCAGTTTCTACCTCTATTATAACTCCCTTGGTCAAAGTCCCTAGGTCCCAAATACCCATGTCCTGACTAACGCATTTGCGGAGGATAATGTTCTAGCCCCAACTCCCTTGTCTTCACGTCCACTGGCTCCGGAGAAAGAGAGGATGTATGGGAGTCCTCCTGCTCTGATGACTTCAACTACGTTTAGCAGACCGGGGCATGTCGGAAGGTGATGGTAAGTAGTACGGAATATGGTATCTTACCAGGAGTATAATGCATGTTGGAGTGAGTGGTAAAGTCTAGGGAGCCCACCATATCGCATAAGAAGCTGCATCCTGCCCCCCAATACGTTTATGAAGAAAGAGCAGGGCAGAATGTTCACGGGATACTGGAGTTGATGGCACCAACTGTGGCCTGAGAGGCCGTGCTATCCAGGGAATCAATGCCACGCCTGATGGAGATGGTGACAGAAGGTCATGGGACCTCTGTTGCCGAAATAATAGCTGGAACTGTCTAGGGAGTTGTCAAAAAGGCCTTGGTGGTCCAGTGTCAAGATTCTGGATAACAATGGATCTGGTTCCATTTCTGGCATAACAATGGGGCTGGATTGGAGTAGTAGTGTTGTCACCAGAAGGAATATTGTAGGCAAGGCAGTCATGAATACGAGTTTCGGAGGGTCGTTCTCCGCGACTATGAGCCATGCGACCGAAAACGTAATCAAGGCGTGAATGTTCGTTGCTGCCTCAGTTGGTGCAGGGAATGTACGCTTATTAGCGTGATGAAAGCCAGGGGTCCCCTGCCTCACCTAATGGTGTCTGTACCGTCACAGCCAGCTCGCTAGCCGATGCTCCAGCTAGTTTCAGTAGTTATAGTTTCATTGGTAAGTTTCTATGTAGTTTCTCCCGACTATATTTGTTACGTTGACAATACTTATAATCTGTATAGTTGATTACTATGTCCCCGGAGTTGACATTACAACAAGGCTCACAGTAATGGACCTGTGACAAGTATCTGGAAGCTCCTACTCGTCGTCCAAGTCTCAGGAATGACAGCATTCGTAATTGATATGGGAGTAGTTTCAGATAAAACATGTGCCGTACTTACTTACATCTATCTAGAATCCTAAACCGGGAAGTACCCGGTTGTGATTGGGTGATGTTTGTGTGAGGATTTGCTGAGTTTGAGCCATACGTGGTTCACAATGTTGAAGAACACGTTGGTTACTCACTATATCTGTGTTCTCCTTTAGATAGGGCTATCTATCAAGTATTTTTCAAGATAAGCAAGATAATCCTGTCCTTCGTTGAGAACAGGAAGCAGAGAGCCTTCATAAGTATGTGCGTGAGATGTCTCCGCTAACTCCGTGACTGAAGGAGAATAGGTAAAGTCCGTCCAATCAAAGCGAAGGAAAGTGAAAAACACTAAAAATAAACAACGAAATCAAGCTTTTAAGCCTTCCTGAGCCAAGCCTCCCGTCTCCACGTGATGTCGGAGCTTAATAGACGCCGACTTCCCGGATGAGTCAGCAGCCCTTCTCTCTCATTTTCTCCCAAGTTCGCAGTTGTCAACATCGAGATAATCATCCAGTTCGCAGGTACAAACGCATTGTTCGGCCGCAGGAGCAATGAGGAGGTCCATAAGGCTGCACATATACTTCGGGCACGAGATAGACCCAATATGACTTCCTCGCTGGATGCACCAGCTTTTAATATGGCCCCGAGAAGATGTCGGCGCCCAGAAACGCCCGTCTCGGGGCCGAAGCCAAGGGCGCTCCGCTCCGAACCACGGGAAAAGTCGATCGCCGGAGTTAAGATCATAGAGTTTTCTTGCTCCATGCCTTTGACTCAGGCAGATACATTATCATCTCGGAGTTTGTTTCGAAGAGCTGGCCGGTTTAAAAGTACACGAAAAGTTGCAGTATATAATAAACAGTCATGCTGCGCCTGTTGACATGTCATGGTGGAAATACCCATCACATCAAGAGATCATCAAATATTCAATACAGCACATCATTATCATTACCACCAGACTGATTGATACATCTGCTTTTTATCGTTACCCTAACGAGTCTGTTGTTCTACGTCCAGCCATGGGGGAACCAGAGAAACGTTCTATCGATGAGGAGAGCACTGGCACCGAGGAGAAGGTTGTCGTGCAAGATGACTCCCAGTACCCGTCAGCAAAGAAAGTTATCCCCATCATGATAGCACTTTACTTAGTTGTGTTCCTTATCGCTCTGGTAAGTCTACCCTTTTCCACCCTTTACCATCAATAATGCATTCTTCTAACATCACCGTAGGACCGAACTATTATCGCTACCGCTATCCCGAAGATCACAGATCAGTTCCATTCCATTCAAGATATTGGCTGGTATGGTAGCAGCTATTTACTCACTGGATGCTCCTTCATGCTACTCTTTGGCAAATTTTACCAGCTTTACTCCCCCAAATGGGTCTACCTCATTGCGATCGTGATCTTTGAGGTCGGCTCAGCAGTGTGCGGCGCAGCTCCTAACTCAACAGCCTTTATCATTGGCCGAGCTATTGCCGGGCTTGGTTCGGCTGGTGCCTTCTCAGGGACTGTAATCATCATCGTCCATAGTGTTCCCTTGCGCAAGCGGCCGATGTACACTGGTTTGATGGGCGGTATGTTTGGTATTGCTTCCGTTGCTGGCCCTTTACTTGGTGGCTTGTTTACCGACAAAGTCACTTGGAGATGGTGTTTTTACATCAATCTTCCCATTGGAGCCGTTACCTTGGTCATCGTTACTTTCCTCCTCCGCATCAACATCCCTCGAAAGAGCACAGCAAGCTTGACGCTGTACCAACAATTCCTCAAATTGGACCCCTTAGGCACTCTTTGCTTCATGCCGAGCGTTATTTGCCTTCTCCTTGCCCTCCAGTGGGGAGGCACAACATACCCTTGGTCAAGTGGGAGAATCATTGCGCTGTTTGTCGTTTTTGGCATCCTTCTCATTGCCTTTATCGCCGTCCAGATCTGGCGCAAGGAGGAAGCAACCGTCCCACCCCGCATATTCGTCCAGCGCAGTGTTCTTTCCGCCTTCTGGTTCACAATTTGTCTTGGCTCCTCGATGATGACGATCATTTACTACCTCCCGCTCTGGTTCCAAGCTATCAAAGGTGTTAGCGCTGTCAAATCTGGCATTATGAACCTCCCCATGATCTTATCCCTAGTCATTGGAGTGATTATGAGCGGAGGGTTAGTCACGGCAATTGGATACTACGCCCCCTTTATGATCGGCTGTTGCGTCCTTTCATCCGTGGGTGCCGGCCTCTTAACCACCTTCCAAACCGACACTGGCCACGCAAAATGGATTGGTTACCAGGTTATCTACGGCATAGGGTTGGGAATGGGTATGCAACAGGGCTCTGTCGCATGCCAGACAGTCCTGTCCAAGGTCGACGTTCCAATAGGCTCCTCTTTGATTTTCTTTGCTCAACAGCTCGGCGGAACGATCTTTATTTCAGTCGCTCAAAACATCTTCACAAATAAACTTACCTCCGGGCTCCAGCATATCCCCAGCCTCGATGCAGCCAACCTTGCTCAGGTTGGCGCTACCACTATCCGTGATCTCGTTAAAGATCCAAACACTCTCAGGCTGGTATTGGAAGTGTATAACGACTCAGTGGTCAAAACTTACTACATTGCCCTGGCAATGTCCTGCGTTGCCATTCTTGGTGCGCTCACTATTGAGTGAAGAGTGTGAAAGGACAGGAAAAAGCATAATTAGACCCGGTTATCGTGGCATGAATTTTCTTCTACACTCTTCTCTGGATTCATCTCGGCAAAGGCGCATTATTTGGGGTTCGTGGGGTCTCATTTCTTGAATCTTATATAGTATGGCTATAATAATAATGTAAATAGATAAACTTATCTAACACGGATAAATGAATGAACTGCTGAAATTAATAATACGGCAAAATTTCTACAATTACTTTCGTCCCATCATTTTATTTTGCTTCTTTGTTTAATTTAAGGGATCGCGACACCAATGTAGATACGAGGCAGATTGCGTATCTGTATAGAGGCTTGCACAGAACAAGATGAAGACTCGATAACATGGTTTCAACACATGTATATAGCCAGTGTTGTTGACGAGCGAAAATACCGTCAATTCACTCGCCACTGGAATGGAGAGAGCCCATTGAATGGAATCTGAACGCATTCATGATCATGATACCCAGGACGCCGATGCCACCGATACTCTTACCCAACTCCATAGCAGTTTCGTTCCTGAACTTTCATCAAACATAACAAACTCCGAGGTTTCCACCAAATCCAGATTTCTGAACGAACAGGGGGTTGGTAAGGCACCCCGATAGAGGAATATATGACAATAGCAGTGAGCTAACTGTTAAGACGCAGAAACGGAGCTTATACTAACGAGACCAAGAAAACGGCTCTATCTAGATAACGAGACGCGGGATCTCTATACGAATCTGTATGGCCGGTCTGGAGATGATGGCGCACTTTTTGCAAACGTCAACAATGTCCTGCCTTCCGGCATTCAACCAGGTGACTTATCCACAGGTCATGTTGCAAACCATAGTAACAGTTCAGATGGTCCAACGATGATTCTTATTCCTAGGGAAAGTGACAACTTAACCATATCTTTGCACGCACTTCAAGACACGTCAAGTAGTAGACAAAAAGCCAGAAGTAAGTGCATATTTCATGTTGGTATACCCATACATAGCCATACAACCTGTATTTTATGCCAATTCAAGTCTCTCTCAATGCAAGGCCAGCTGTTAACCCTATAATTATGGATGGTATGTGTTTCAATCAGGATTATGTATGGGTAATATCTCATGGCCCTGGATCAATCACTATGAATTAGTTTACAGGGGTCAACAGTATCATCCCAAAAGATAGATGGTCTGATTGGTCTTCATGAGCTTATGGGGTATCCATCTTCGATGTAATAATGAAATTTGCACTCTTTTCCTGTCCTTAAGCCACAAAGACATCACCCCTGGTGACTTCACGGGAATGCGGGCCTACTTTTCCCACAATTGCTTGTCCAGAATTAACCGAAGGTCTGATTGGTGATATTTAGCAAAATTCAAGACCCAATAATATTTTGAGATTTCCTCTCTTCACTCTCATTACTAAGCAAACTATTGAATTGGAAACTTAACAAAAAGGGGCTAGATACCCACGTGACTTTAAGGTCACGTGATAGGCGGAATCCACCTCAATTCTTCCAGCAGACGGCGGAGGAGGATCAGGTCAACAGCGTGTAGTTAAGACAATGCGAGAAGGCATTGCTAGGATACGCATGAAGAAAAATCTCTTCTACAGAAGCAGGAGAGGAGGATAACTCCAGCGTTTTTATGCATAATACCCTTTAGTTATTCGATACCCACATCATGTCGTCGACAGTGGCGGCGGACCCTGCCCCTCCAACGCTGAAGCCATATGCCTGTGTTTTATGCCAACAGCGAAAAGTCAGATGTGACCGGCAGAGCCCATGTTCAGGCTGTCGCAAGTATGAAGTCAACTGTATATATCGCCCGCCACCAGCACCAAAACGACGCAAGCGACGGTCCCCAGAGGAAACCCTGCTTGCTAGGCTGCGCAAATATGAAGAACTCCTCGTAGGATTAGGAGTGGATGTGAGCAATATCGATGAACATAAATCTGATAGCCAGCATGCGGCTCCGGAGGCTCCAGGGTTGACCTACAACTCTGGTAGTGGTAGTAAAACAGACCCTGATGGAGACCAGGAGGAAGACTTGAAAAACCAGTTTGGCCGCATGATAATCAGGGATGGCAAGACTCATCTCCTAGAAAACAGCCTATGGGTGAATTTGAGCAGTGAGATTGGAGATCCAGATACGATTTTGGACGTCGCAGGAGATAATGCCAATAGTAATGGAGACCCTTTCTTGTCACTTGAAGATTCCCCTCTCTCGGATGGTGGAGAATTCATTATTGCTGGGTCCACTGGAGGGTCAGGAAGTCTGCGCGCCCTACATCCTCATACGGTACAGATTTTTAAGCTGTGGCAGATATATATTGACAACATGGACCCGGTGACGAAGCTGTGCCATAAGCCAACAGTCCAGCAGCAGATATTGGACGCAACATCGGACCTGGACAATATACCTAAAGATGTCGAGGCGCTCATGTTCGGCATTTATACATGTGCGGTTGCTTCTCTGCGGGAAGATGACTGCATTTCTCGACTCGGGGAAACACGAGAGGCGCTACTTAGCCGGTTCCATCTGGGAGCCAAGCGTGCATTGGTCAGGGCTGATTTCCTTACCAGCTCGGATTTGACGGTGTACCGAGCATTTCTTCTATACTTGGTACGTGTGAAGGTAACTCTTCTACATTGGTCTTGCTGACGAAAAGGAATTTTTTAGCTTTCCCTAAGAGAATTCGTAGACGCACAGACGTTATGGGTGTATAGTGGTGTAGCTATGCGAATAGCACAACGCTTGGGGCTCCATAGGGATGGTGCTCGGTTTGGCTTGCCTATATTTGAGGTTGAGATGCGGCGGCGTCTGTGGTGGCCCACTGTATATTTTGATGGCCTCTGCGGAGAATTATGCGGCATGGGCGCATCCTTAGCCGCTGGTTCGTCTTGGGATACCAAACTTCCACTCAATGTTAACGACTCCGAAATAACGCCCGGCATGCGCGACCTACCGATAGAGCACAAGGGAATAACTGAAATGAGCTTTTGTCTGGTGCGGTATGAAGTAGGCCTATTACTTCGTGACTTAGCCTCCCGGAACACATTTGACGGGGCCTGGGGAGCAGTGACCGACAAGTCAATAACATTGAGTGACCGGCTTAAACGAATTGATGCCTTAGAGGCACTTCTCCAGG
The DNA here is from genome assembly GCF_000151425.1 of Trichophyton rubrum CBS 118892. Lineage (NCBI taxonomy): Eukaryota > Fungi > Ascomycota > Eurotiomycetes > Onygenales > Arthrodermataceae > Trichophyton > Trichophyton rubrum. Next base: position 77,286 of record NW_003456423.1, on the reverse strand, counting down.
ACAAGTATATGCAATATTGTGATACGTCGATATCCTTCCATCTTTTGACCTGGGTAGTCGGCTATAGCTGCATCGTAATGCTGAGATTCAGAGCACGATCATTCTCAAGAGATGCCCAAAATTCGCAAGAAGTACGCGACGCTTTGTTCGCCGATACCCTGCAAATAATAGCAAACTACCATACTTTCCGCCTGACCCCTGGCATCCAACGATACTACTGGCATGTCACTGCAAATTTCCAGTGGCATGCATTCATCCATCTACTGAACGAGCTTCAGACACGTACAGAAGGGGAACAGGTCGACAGAGCATGGGAGGAAGTTGGGAACGTGTATACTTCTAAACCAGAGCTGTTATCAGAGGCCAAGAACCCGCTCTATATCGCAATTGGGAACCTCACTCTGAAGGCCTGGGACGCGAGGAAGGCATCTCTTGCACGAGCGTCGGGTGGTCTTAGCCAGGACACCATTGTGCCCCCTTGCTTCATTGAACCCCTTCGAGCTCGGCGAATGGCATCTGCTCCTCCATCATCGGCGTCGTCACCCCAGGTAGCGACTACCAGTGGGCAAAACAGTGCTCAAACATATCCGCCGGCTGGTGGTCAGAACCAGGTTTCAGCGACACCACCCTTATTTCCGCCTACAAATATGGCAGTACCCACGTATGAGATGACTAATGGGTACGGATTGATGCCAAACATGCCTTCCTCCAGTGCTGTACCATCTTATGCGCTACCGGATAACCCCGTTGACTGGTCTCAATGGGAGACCCTCTTGCAAGGGTCAGCAGCTGATATGAACTTTGAGATGTAATAGGATTGTGTCATAATCTCCCTGAAATGTGTATAATATGATCCTACTATAATAGTATACTCCGTATACCGTCCAAGTTACATATCTTCACGTTTCCATTCCTCCTGCTTGGCTTCTGTTTCATCCCCACATATTGAAAACACAAGGAAGCCCTGTATAACCTTGATCTGCTTCGGAAAAGCTTCGGCCCCATTTTCGGCAACGCAAAAACAGAACCTCGATCTGGGAGAAACTTACCAGCGCCGGGAATCTGTACTACTTTTAGAGTCCCCAGATGGCTCGTGGCATGGGAATAAGGAACGGAAGTATCCACGTAGCGTCCAATCGATGAGAAAAATTGCGGTGACTTGACCCAGCTCCACAAGTGAAACTCGAGAAGATGGGGTCCCGCCACTTGATAACATCACATTTATGTGGCGATCACTTCTCTTGTAGAACGGCGGTGGGAGAATGGGGATATAATATACATGTATTATAGGGGAAAGAACCCTCCCGCTGACCACAGCAGGAGCTAAACAAGTACGCTTTCGTTGCACTAGCCTACGTCTTCTGTGATGCGCTGGCTGCTTCGCCTACTGTTTGGCGTATTTCAGATGAGTGTGTGCAACAGGCTTGGCGTGTATCCTTGGCGCTTGTTCCAGGGGTCAAGCGCTAAGCGGCAATAAGCTCCACAGTGGAGATTTTATGCATGTGTGATTGGCGTTAAGTAGCCAATTGGATCCTTCAACAGCACGCCAAGAAGATCTAGTGCCATCACATGATGTGTTCAGATCAGTCTCTTGAAAAATACGTGTCATGTGAATAACGTTAGAGCGCAGGGTCCAAAGCTTATATGAGCGACACGATTACTCCATCTTTTTGACTGGGAGGGGTGTTTGGGAACGTGGAGCGCGTCTATAACACTGAATATGGATCAGGTGCATATATAGCACTTGGTTGCACTCCGGCAGCGAAAAAGCAGTCGCGTTGTGTCCTGTCGAGACTTTCGGTGTGCACAAGGGCCAGACGGCTGAGAAAACGGAACTCTGCAATTGGCTGCAGACTCGACAAAGTCCAGCCCCGCCTAGCCTTATCAGGACTAGCGTGATGGATCCCGCCGGCCCAGGAGCCGGTGAGCCCCCGCTAAGCAATAAAAGGGAGCCTCACGCGATAAAACTCTGTTTTTG
>NW_003456423.1:58010-74871 GCF_000151425.1 Trichophyton rubrum CBS 118892 | reverse complement strand
TCTTCCCACCAGAACCCGCGAATAAGGCGTTTTTTTCCCTCGCTCTTCGTCTTTCTCCACTTGGGTCTCGAGTGTATATAAGTTGTCCTTTACATCTCCTCTTTTCTCTCTTCATTCACTTCCAGCTCCATTTACTTTTCCTCTTTGTAGCCGTTCTTTTCTTCTATTTGATACCCCTTCCAGCAGCGTTAAGCCAGCTCTCATCTTGCTCCCTCTCTCTCTTTCTCTCAGACAATAACAACCAGTGCTTCATCGTATCAGACAGTATCAGCAAGCCGGCGACCATGGCTCAGTCAAAGAAGCCGAATGTGCTATACATCATGGCAGACCAGATGGCTGCCCCCCTGCTGTCTATCTATAACTCATCCTCCGTCATCAAGACTCCAAATCTCGACCGCCTCGCCAAAGAGGGCGTTGTCTTCGACTCAGCGTATTGCAACTCGCCTCTCTGCGCCCCGTCTCGCTTCACCATGGTCTCTGGCCAGCTTCCCTCCCGGATTGGAGGCTATGACAATGCCAGTGACCTCCCAGCGGACACACCCACGTACGCTCACTATCTTAGAGACCAGGGCTATCACACTGCTCTGTCTGGCAAGATGCATTTCTGTGGCCCGGACCAGCTGCATGGCTACGAGGAGCGCTTGACTAGTGACATCTATCCCGGTGACTATGGCTGGTCTGTGAATTGGGATGAACCTGTAAGTCTTTATCAGCACAAACTAAGATGCAAGATATGCCAGTAACCGCCTACCCCTTTCTCTTTATCTGTAGTTGTTTATATGTATATATATGTATATATGCTGACTGCTGCAGGATGTCCACAAAGACTGGTATCATGACATGTCCTCTGTGATGGAGGCCGGCCCCTGTGTGCGCACCAACCAGCTCGACTTCGATGATGAAGTCATCTACAAGGCGAAGCAGTACCTGTACGATCATGCCCGGCACCGTAAAGACCAGCCGTTCTGCCTCACGGTCTCGATGACACACCCGCACGACCCGTACGCCATGACGCAGGAGTTCTGGGACATGTACGAGGGCGTCGACATCCCCCTTCCCACCACCGCAGCCATCGACCAGGCCAAGCAGGACCCTCACTCCCGCCGCATCCTGAAGATCATCGGCCTCCTGGGCAAGGAGATCCCAGACGAACGCATCCGCGCTGCTCGCCGTGCCTATTTCGCTGCCTGCACCTACGTCGACACCCAGATCGGCGCCCTCCTGACCACGCTGAAGAACTGTGCCTTGGACGAGAACACCATCGTCGTCTTCTCCGGCGACCACGGAGACATGCTCGGCGAGAGGGGGATGTGGTATAAGATGTCCTGGTTCGAGATGTCCGCCCGTGTGCCCATGCTGGTCTACGCCCCCGGACGCTTCAAGCCCAAGCGAGTCAAGGAGAACGTCTCAACGATGGACCTGCTGCCGACCTTTGTGGCCATGACCGGCGGCTCGCTGTATCCCGGCCTGCCCGTCGACGGCGTCTCGCTGATGCCGTACCTTGCAGACGATGCCCCCGGCGAGAAGACCGACACCGTGCTGGGCGAGTACATGGGCGAGGGCACCCTGGCACCGCTGGTGATGATCCGCCGGGGCGCCTGGAAGTTCATCTACTCGCCCATCGACCCTCCGCAGCTGTACAACGTCGAGCAGGACCCGACTGAATCTAAAAACCTCGTCGCCAACATGGCGCTGCCAGCTCTCTCTGATAACAGCTCGTCCGGCGGCGTCGTCACTGGACCTGCAGCCCTGCCTACTCCTCCTACGACTTCGCCGCCGGTACTGAAGAACCCAGCAGCCTCCGCCGTGTTGTCTCCCCACGCCGTCCCGACACCCCCTGACACCCCCATGCTAGGTAAGAAGGCCGTGGCTCCTACGGCCGCTGAGATCACCTCGGCCACAGCGACGAATGACATCACTTCTCTCTTCAAGGCCTTTTTGCAAGAAGTCCATGTCCGCTGGGACTTTGACAGGATCCAGCAGCAGGTCCTCAACTCCCAGCGCCGCAGACGCCTGGTCTACTCTGCCCTCAGCAAGGGGCGCATCACTTCCTGGGACCACACCCACATCGTCGAGGGAAGCTCTGTCTTTATTCGAAACCACGGTAAAGGTGCTCTGGGTGATGTCGAGACTATCAGCCGTCTCCATGTCCCGGTCTCTGTTGGCCGTGAAGTGCAGTACCGCCCTCAGTAGGGAGTGATGCCTTCAGGCCTCGCTCTGGGATCCGCCTATCAACTAATGACTTCTACGATAACACGATTTTCTTTTCCTTTTTTTTTTTTTTTTTTTTTTTTTTTCTCTTTTTTTCTTTTAGCATAAGATATCGATTGGCCTTGGAGTCGAGTTGTGTTTACTCTGCATTCAAAATGAAGAATAAGCTGGTACTATTTACTGTCACTTCCCTGGATATTTCAATAAAGCCTTATTACAAGTTAAACATGCCTCCCGTAGTTTATATTCCAATGTCATTATATAAAGCAATATAGCAAAATATACATCCAAATAGTACCCTACCTAAGTGCTTCCATGGACCAGCCGTCCTCCAACCCAGACAGCCTTGACATTCCTATCATCGCCTGTCCACATCCATTTGGCAATTCGCTCTTCCCAGCTCTCCCATCCAAATACGCACACTTTCCCAGAGTGTTGCAAATCCAGCTGCTCAGGGGTAACTATGCTGTCAGTGTCACTTTCAATGCTGTCCCCAAGCTCGATCATTTGTGCGTCCCAGAACATCCCCTTTTCAAACCCGCCGATTTCGTCCTGCATATTAAACACCTTGGCTCCGCCCCTGGTGGCTAGATACAGCGCTTCCTCGACACTGAGCTTGTTACGGTTCCCATCCTCCTTGGAGCAATGGCATGCTACTAGCCTGGAGACGAGGGATGCTTGTCTGGCTGTCTCGAGGATACTTGGGCTGTACCCTCCGCTGACATCGGTGCCGAGACCAACATTGAGACCATCGTCAAGCAGGACGCGGACAGGACACATGCCGGAGCTCAGGGAGGAGTTTGACGTGGGACAGTGCGATATTCCGGCACACCTCTCGCGGATCAATACTCGTTCGGATGGCTGCAGATGTACTCCGTGCGCCAGAACGGTACGGGGAGTAATCAGTTTCGCTCGGTCGTATACTTCAGCATATGTCGAGCAGTCTGGGAATAACGCCTTGACTGTCTGAATCTCATCGTCGTTTTCGGAGATGTGTGTTTGGATGTGGGTCGGCGGGCTGGTTGAGGCAGCAAGCTCGCCTAGTTGAGCAAGTCCTTCACTGGTGCAGGAGATGGCAAACCGGGGAGTGATGATGGGCTTGATCAGCGTACCTGACGGGTCTAGACGGTGGATATAGGCTATGGACGCCTTGGTTGCGTCCACCATGGCAGTTGTTGATTCGTCCCGGTAGAAGTCAGGGCATGTGTCGGGATTATCCATGCAGACTCGGCCAATGAACGCTCTCTGGCCCCTTGAATGGCAGACCGAGGCCAGCAGGTTGGTAGCAGGGACATGGACGGTTGCATAGTATGCAGCGCTGGTGGTGCCGTGGGACAGCGTGCGGGCCACGACGGCGTTGTACACGGTGTAGGCTCTCCTGGTAGGTGTGTCGGGGGTGTGTTTATCACCGAACGACGCCTCCATGGGGAATGTGTACTTGTTCAGCCAGTCAAGCAGAGTCGTTGACCCGAAGATTCCGGAGTTCGGGTATTGAGGCGCATGAATATGCGTGTCTGTTCAACCCGGTTAGCTTTCGGTCGTTGCACAAACATGTATAGTTGACTGGCAGCAGGCATCCCCTTACCGATGAAGCCAGGGAAGAAGAAACCATTCTTCTCTGCCCTGGACCGTACAACCCTGACGACCGTGGCCTGGGTGCTCTCGACCTCGTTATCGTTGTATGCCAGCTTCCACCCCATGCTGGCTGCCAGCTTGTCTAGTTCCTCCTGGCCCCTGACGGCCCAGTCGAACCCCGCGATGCGTCCGTCCGAGTTATCGACCCAGACAACGCCATCGTTGACCTGTAATTCGTATACGGGAGCAGTTCTCGAGGATGCCGGCGCCGTCGGTTCGCGTGGGAGCTGGATGAATGTGCCCTGGTAGAGTGTGAAGCTGTGGCATCTCTTCGTGGCCAGCGAAGATATCTCGCCCATGATAGTCGGGTTGGTCTAGTTAAAGCGTCTTCGAAGGTATTTCTCCAGGCGACAAGCCATCGACGAGACGCAGAAGCAGGCCGGGACAAGAAATGCTGCCCTTATAACTACGGACTCCGCATCCCGGGCTCACTGTCCCCTCCCGCTGTGGTTCTCGGGGTCCTCCGGCTGGACGATAGCGGCGGCGGCGAGGTTGGCGATATCTGGGCGAACGGCGAACGCAATAACTCGTTAGTCACGGAGAAGAGGGCGGTCGATGTCGAAGACGATGCTGTCTCATATTCGTGCGGCCGGCCGGGAGGTTTTGTCAACGGTCAGCCTGTCCAGCGACGAGATGGGCGGCAACGTCCAGGCAAAGACGCTCATCCTCGCTCTCCATGGCTCTGCCTCAAGTCGCGAACCAGGAAGAGTGCCGGCGACCTCCGCTTTGACTGGCTACCGCGGGCCGGTGACTAACTAGAGGATCCGCTGGGCCTTGGTTTCAGCATCCCAGGCGCAGGTATACTTATATATATAGAACAAGTGTTGAGGCGCCTAGGGGGAACAACAGACGAGCTCATCTCATTTTATCCCAGATCTAGTTGTATTCAGAGTCCGGAGCATCTAGTTGACGTGTAATAATAACTAATTATAATATTGAATAGAGAAGTCGTTGACTATCAGTATTTATTGACTTTGTTACAGCGAAGTCTTGCGGCTCTTACGAGCTTAACTTTATTTCGAGAAGTAACACTTTTTCTGAGCATTTCCATCAAGGAGAAGCATTTTGATATAATGGTTAGATGGATAAGCCAGGAGACAATGATTGCCGGCCTATCATCATCGAATGCGCATATTCTTCGGCTAGTCACCTAGTTATTGAGGAGGTAGGAAGAGTGCTCGATCTTATCCGCACTGGCCGCAAGCGCAGATCCCCCTGGGTAAAGTATGGCCGATGGATTCGGTCCATTATTAGAGGGCTGGCTGTGGCTGGTTCCTAACGTGATTGGCGCTTTTCCCGTCGTCCTCACCCAGGTATTTGTCGGCGCTCTGTGGACACCAGGTACTCCAGAACTCGTAGTCCTGGCAGCCAGGATCCTGCCCACGGAGGTCTCGTCAAGGTACTTTCGCGCCTTAGAGAAGCCGGTACGACGCAGGACGCAAAGCAGAATTAACGAGGAGAACACCGCAGCGATCAGCGCCAGGGAGATAAAGGCCAATACACCATAGCGGTATTTATAATGCACGCGTCTCTCGTAAATAGTGACAGGGATTCTCTTCGCCTTGTCAGTCTGGCCACCATCACGTTTCGCAAGGACCTGCTTGTTGTACCCGTCTGGACTGATGCTTCTAGTTCCAGTGACAGCGTTGAGGGCGACATCGGTCCAGATGAGATCCTTGATCTTGCCTACAGTGCTGGCATTTCTGGAAAGTTCCTGCCACAGCCGATACATTGCAAGCTGGTTTTTGCCGTTGTAGTTTTCGCTGAAACTCGATGAGCCATCCCCGTAAGCGACCCCCAGAGCATCACTGTGGAAGTTCAAGCCCGGAAGATTCTGGTAATCGATGGAACCATGGGTGCTGCTGTCACCTCCTGGCAGATAGAGGGATTCTTTCCTGATGGTGGAAATGTTTTGGTCTCCCTTTACGCTTTCCGGCGTTACCAGCCCCCATAATGATCTGACGTCACGGAGATGCATCGTGGTATCTTCGACGGCCCATAGTGGCTTGGACTCTTCGTTGGGATACTCCTTCTCCCGAACGCCCATTACAGTCAGGGAGGAGAGGTTGTCTTCGGTGCCATTGAAGCGGAAGTCAACGGTTTTAATAGTGGCCTTTATCGTAGAGGCGCACGAATACATGGGCACAGTCCAGCTGGAACCCGGGTCGAAGATCAGAGATTCGCCTGCACCAACTCGTTGCGGTGCGCCGTATTGGAGCCCGCACCTAGCAGCAATATTGGTTATGTTTGCCAGATCGAGTCCACCCAAACCAGTGCAAAGAAGGCCTGTTTCATTTTATTTATTTGTTAATCATGTTACTCATTGTAAGATGTGGTGTCTACCCAAATAGATGCCTAGAGAAGATGGTAGATATCGGATTTGCACTTACTAGCAGAGGAGAAGTTCAATGAGTCAATTTTCCAAGGATTGGAAAAGAGAGGAGGTTTATCTGGAGTGGTGATGTGGCTGGAAGTGAGATTGGTTCCGTTGACAGCCACGTCCGTCCCGGTGAGATAATATCCAAACAATGAGTTTGTGATGATACTATCCGGTTCAATGAACAGGGAGGTCGAACTTGAGTGGTTAGACTGGAGTGGAAACTTCTTGCCGACGAATGAGTCGAGGTACATGAAGGCTTTTGAGTGCGGGTCACTTTCATTCCGAAAGTTGGTTACGTTCATAAACGCCATGGACCAAACGTTGTTTATCCAGGCAGCCTTGTACGCACGATTCCGGAGATCTGGATTCCTCTGAGTATCGTTGCGGTCCCAATAAGGATACTTCTGAACAAGATTTGCAAAGCCGCCTCGATCGGTCAACACAAGGTTGGTGATCTGGTCACCGATGGATTCAGAATTTTTCAGCGGGATGGAGAAGTCCAGGGTTAGGTTGGTGTCGACGCACTGGGTTTCCGGGACGATGAAGAGAAGGTCTTCAGACCAGGAACTCCCGAATGGCTCGACTGGAGGTGCAGTGTGATTCCGGAAGCCAATCCCTCCGTCCTTGGTATCAACAACCAATCCTTCAACGGCTTCTATCCGGTCGTTGAGAACAAAAGTAGAGATCTGTCGAAAGGCTCCCACGGGGTATCTCGTGCCATTGTCTATCACCAAGCGATCGGCTCTATCCTCAATCTTCGAGTAGGTATATGATCGCCACTGGATATCGAATATACTTGATACAGAGCTCTGTTGGGAGGACAGGCCGCTTTGGAACATATCTATCACACGCTGAGGGATCCTGGTGTCATACCAATCGCCACTGACATGTTCTCCCGTGGAGTCTTCGGTCGAGGTCAAATTGCCGTTCGAGTGAGGGCATACCTGGGGAGTAAACCCCCCGCAGATGCGGCTGAACCGCACATTGCCTCGTGCTGGTGTGCCATAGCCGATAGGCGAGGTGTCTTTGACGTAGTGGAAATCCACAAGTTTGGTATCCTTCCTCGGAGACACTCCTTCATACAAGCCCAGTGGAGTCACAGTAGCAGTGAGACCGAAAAGGATTGTCGTAATGGTGCTGAGCAATGTAATACTTACGATACTTCGAGGCAGGCCAGTTGTTGATGCAGAGTCTGAACGGAGAATTCGAGGCCAGAGGGAAGAGTGGAAGAACCTGCCAGCCACGGACCTAGTTGCTAACATGTAAGCGCAAGATGCACCATGACATCCGACCTGAGGACTTACCAAGACGCGGCAGAAAGGGTGATGGAGGAGTTCCTCTCCGTAAGTAAACCGAGGAGAATAAGTGGAAGGGCCAGTGGTACAGTAATCTGGACTGGTTAATCCATTATTATTAGTATTGACCTGACGAATCTCCTGAAAATTGAGTTGCCAAAGGGCGAAGCCTACCAAAGAAGATGGCCGCGGCGATCATGCCGGAAACCGAACCGACTGTGAGCTCCCCTAGGTGTACCATTTTGCACGGTATCTCCTTGGAGCCGTAATAATGACCATAGACTGCTGGTATAGAGTCGAAGAGACGCAGAAAATTGCGATACAAGAGGGGAACACGCTCAGAAGAACTGAAAAGGGGGACTATCCCCTCCCTTTCCCCTATATATATCTATATATAGCGGCATAATTTCTCGCACCACACCCATTGCGCCGTTTATACGGGCTCAGATAAAGGGTAACATCTTACTCCTGCCGGGTTGCGTGTGATGAGCCAATTACATCTCGAAAATCAAGATTCACAAGTAAACCGACAAGGGTCTATCACTTTTGTTCTTTATGCATGGACGGGTCAGAATTTGGGTAACGATGGCTTAACTAGCAGATAGCCACCCCAACCACTGGGCCCTGCGCGATAATCGTCGATTACTCCCCTGAATCAAAAGGCACGTAGCACCAGCCAGAGATGGAATATTCTGTCTCCCCCTGATTGCCACGAGAGATGCAAGTGTGGGATATCAAAGTGAGAATAAGCACTGCGCCAAACGCCTCGAAAGTGGATGGATGCCCACGTCTGACTGCGGCTCAACCAGTCAAGTGTGACTTCAACAGGGTATACGAGGGCTGCTTCGTATCCAAGAGTCAACGTCGACCACAGGGCGAGACAGATGATGATAGTCGTCCAGGGGTAAGAAGGGTCAAGACTGAATTTTAGGCCAGTTTCAGCCTCTAGTCACTGTCACGACTCCGTAGTTATACGAAGATGTGAAGCTCCTCGGATTCCGGTGGCGCTGATTGGCATGTCGCTCATCTTTCCCCCGAGAAATACGATATTGCGTGCAGACGAGATCGAGTTTCGCGTTATAACGGTGCAATGTCTGAATGGAGCTTAAGGCCTCGTCATTTTTGAAGCCCTGGACCGCATTAGAACGGGCTTCTTGTTCGAATATCTTGCTTTGCTGCAGATATGGCTTTCTGCGGCTCTTTTTCCCGCAGTCTAGTTATGGAGTCGTTAGTTAGGGGGATCGACTGAGATGTTGACTAGCTAGCTAGTTCGATAGCCACCAGCCATCGGTCCTCGGAACCCGTCATTCAAATAAAGGAGGAGTATTCATAACCAGCAGCTTGTTATTTGGGCACACTCTTGGTGGCTGGGATGAGATCGCGAGGACTCCATTCATTGGGGATAACTGATGGTTAGTTGGTGAATGTCGTCGAAATAAAGCCTTTTAGGGCTGTTCTATGGCTTCATCACGTCAGCAACGCTTCTTTTCTCTTCGCCGTCGACAGTCACTTCACAGACTTACGCCTTCACTCTCAGGCATGGCTTATGAATTCTCACCTGTACATCAAATCAATGAAGCATGGGAAGAAATCATCTATTTCTGGGAAGTACTTGCAGATTCCGAGGAGTACAACAGTATTAATAGGTCCAAATTTGCAGGGAGCTCTGCCGGGCTCGCCTTATGGCTCAGCAGTTTGATACGCTGATACCACGGCTGCCAAAGGCCCAAAGGCGGAATTTTTGTAAAATATCTTAATATAATTCAATATCTTAATATAATTTTTCATTAATTACCGATAGGGAGCACTATTCAACACTTACATGCAGAGGAGCCTAGTGCCCCCGCCGCCGCCCCGAGAAAGAGGATATAAAGAAGGGCCAATCTGCTGTAAATCCAAATCAGCTCTATGTTGGTCTAGAATATGGTATAATAATAGTAGATACATCATATTGTAGTGCGCTCGCCATGTATATCAAGACAAGATATTGAACAGAGGGTATACATGTTGCTCTCATTCGCAAGAAAGGCCAATGGAACTTGTAACTACTCTCAATCTTGAGCGTCTACTTTATCCGCACCGTAACACTGCTTAATATGGAGTAAAAACTCGCTCTGTGATCCAGCATGCCGGCTCATGCCTGTGAAGACGTTGAAGGGGTGCAACTATCCGAAGGAACGAATTTGTCAATAATATGGTCAGGGAGACGACTGCGGTGATATTTTTCGGCCATCCAGTCACATCCCCGGCACCAGAAGCCATGTTCAAGCGTCTTATTGCGTCGTAGAGATGGAAACGGGAGGGATGCCATGCCATTGCAATCGTTATCCGGCATGCCTCCACGTGTTGGTATCCTTGATGGGTTGTCAGGCAGCGGTTCCAAGGGAGCTTCCCTGAACCATCTCAAAGCAATCATTTTCCTTATCATTCTGTCAGACATTTCAGGAGTGATGGTCGTATCTACGTCTGGCAGTGAGCCGTTATTAATCTTCATTGCGTATTCCTTTGCATGCCTCACACTGACTAGAGTCTGGCTTCCTCGATGTGACCACCCTCTGGCCAGGTCATACATTCCAGGCACCGTCTTTACTAAGGGGAGCTTCTTGAGGTCGCGCAGAGTCAGGCCGAAGGACTGCTTAGCTAGAGAAAGAGGCATCACCCACAGTGACTGGTTATAACGAAGACAAGTATAGCAACATCGCTCGCATGTGGGGAGAAATAGAAAGGGGCCATATTCTCTGCATGAAACACAGGCTTCAGACTGTAGCACGGCGCGGAGTTTATCTGCAGAGTGGAGTTGAATAAGCCGGGTTTCACCAAGTGCTTTCAACGCATCTGAAATATATTCCATCAACGCTCTGTATGTAGGCAACGACTCGACGATGCTTCTGCCTCGCCGTGACACGCGTGACAAACGACACAGGGACTGGAAATCCAACGTGTTCAACATCTGATGGAGTACTTCGAGCGGTAGACGGTCTAGCATCCCGGTAGACGAGATCTCAGAGCGGCGGTTGGCTTGAGATGGCTTCACCGGTTCTGTAATTGGTATCATTCCGCCTACCAAGTGAGATGGACGATGGGAAAGCCTCTGAACTAGTTTCTCATCATCTGAAAGTTCGGCCATGGCGCTAGCAGAGCTTGTTAACCTGGGGAAAGAAATGATGAGCAGTTAAGCGCGGAGTTGGCAATTCCTACCTCGTTACCAAATGGTTAATGTGAGTTTAGCTAACTAACTAGTTAGTGCAGCCAATTGATATATTCTTTATCAGTTAACCTTGCTGTACCAGCACAGCACCTCTCCTCGATCCCACCCCTTAGAGTCCTCGTCAATCCCTAGCTTGTTATGAATTAACGTGTGCCGCTGGAGCGGGTGGAGCGGGTGGAGCGGGTAGGGCGAGAAGAGGGCGGGTCGGGAGGGTTGCGGCCAGTGTATTGGGTCCAAGCTCTGTCCTCACTTGATAGTAGTTACGGGAAATCTTGTTTTCGCGGCTTGCCGAAGCGCATCGGAGGTTGGTCTGCAGAGCGTACAGTCGATCACACTGCACGAACTCCCCCTTTTGCTGGCAGCCGCATTGGCATTGGATCCACTGTTGGCTGCACATTTTATGTGGACTCTCGGGACAGCAACAATTATCTAGATATCAGGTGAGGATTGGTAAACTGGACGTCATAAGTATGAAGGGAATGCTACAGTGCACTACTCCCAGTGCTCCTAGGATATGGATAATAAATTGATCTTTTGTATATCTATTCTTATCAGCCAAAGGTACATCAATATAGGACAGCCAGATAACTTACCACTAGTCAACGGGATTAGAAACCTCGTGGTTGAATGCTTGATGGTTTGATGTTTAATGGTTTAATGCTTGATGATTTGGACTCTCCAGACGGTAATATGCGTCTTCTATATATGCTTTCCATTGATCTAGAGAGCTCTCTGTGCCTTGTTGCTGCTTAGCGCTGGCATAGCGCTGATTGCCCCCAATATACCTGCGCCGGCGTAGATCACCATGAGCTCTGTCGTGACTTGTCTATATTAAGCACCCTTCCCCCTGGCCCCCACCAACATAGGGTAGGATGTGGGATAGTTGACTAGATTATGCATCTAGGTATAAGCGCCGTGTCTTGTCTATGTGGGTTTCAAAGCAGTCCATTGGCTATGAACATCTCTTTCCGTGTTTCTTCGGGTTCGGCTTCAGCTAGGTATATTATTATAGAGGAATGAGTGCATGACACTTATCTATTGATAGTGCCCAACAATGGGTTTGTATTAGCGTCTTGTTTCATCTATATCCTGTTTCCTGTCATTCTACTGGCGCTAGTCATTAGATGTTGAAATAAGGGTTTCAGATGGCCCGCCTGTGCAGCTTTGGGGGCCAGCGGCTAACTAACTAACTAGTTAGTTAACTAATTGATTAGCAGCCCAGGCAGACGGGTAACTCACTTTTAATGAGGCTATCCAAGATAACATTCTCTATCGCAGTATTCCACAGTTAACCCCTAACATCCAAAGAGATAGCCCTTGCCTGTTCAAACGGATTCATCTCATCATCCTCTCTTCTATTGACACACAACCATGGAGTCATCATTGGAGTCAGAATAATGTGGACTATATACCCAAGTCAGACATAGAGGTCTTGTCCCAGGAGATCGATAAAGAGCTCGGGATGTATCGCATTCGAACCGGCAATAAAATCCGCTACCTTACGATTGAGGTAGATGCATTTGATGAAGATACGATGTGTCGACCGTATCTATTGATTCCAGAACTCCCCAGCTTCCCCAACGCCCCGTGGACGAAGATGGACATCTGTCGCTCAAATGACGGTTTATTAAAAGTTACAACCTCAGATGTTAAGCTACAGGGGGTCGGTTTTGTATGGCATCCAGAGAAAGTTGAGGTCCTCTCCCTCAAACGCACTCGATACTACCGACACAACGTTCACGAAGTGATCTTTAACGGAGCACCAGCGATTGCGAAAATCGTACGGTGGGAGTGGGAGCTCCCGCGCATGGAGAACGAGACTGCTGTCTACTCATCTACCAAGATCAGTGCGCCCACCCAGAGGACCCGCCCATTGCACCCCAAGTTCTCGCTCATTTGACCGAAGACGGCAGAGTGATGAGCTTGCTGCTGGAGAAAGTAATTGGTCGATTTCCGGGACCAGACGATTTAGCAAGGTGCGAAGAGGTTGTTCGCGCAGTTCATGATATAGGGATTATCCAGGGAGATATCAATCGGTATAACTTTCTGATCGATGATGAGACGGGAAATATACGGCTGCTCGATTTTGAGCATGACAAACACTTGACGGAGGAGACTGCCAGGGCTGAGTTGGATCCATTGCCATCGGAACTCGCAGAGGAGACTGGGAGAGGTAGGCCGTTGGAGTGGTAGACGCGTCTTTGTCTGGAGGCCTTTGGTTAGTATCAAGGTGCGGGCGGTTAGGGACAGTTATTGAGGAGAAAACCGCTATATTTGAAGATTGATAGTGAATTAATAAGTTACACGGGTAATCTTCTATTAAAATTACTCGACTATTGGTTTTCCTTTGTATTTGCAAAATGATGGGGTAGATGTTCACTTGCATTGGAACTGGTATCGGAGGGAATTACACCTCCAGATAGCCACTCTAGAATCCCACAGACAGTCAAGCGCGCATCAGGATCTTAATATAGGACCCTAGCGAGAAATTAGACGTCCTCATCTGCTACTCCGTTCTCAACTACGGAATTTCCCCACATGTACGCTTCACCCGGCTGAGGCGGAGGCAACAATTTAGAATAATGCTCGTCCTTAGCGTAGCACGGCACGGGCACAAGATCATAATCGATTGCCAATGTATTGCGAAGAGTCCGAGAATTTTCTTCGAGAGTTCCGAGTTGGCTTGTTGAATCGTAAAGAACTTGAAGTCAACCTTCTCCTGAAGCAGTTGAGCCATCTGCAGAGGCTATATATTCGTGGTAGTATGAGTGGCCTTGAGTGATATCACCGTCAACTATGTCCAAGACCAGACATCAGTGTTTTGCGTCCATGGTTTTCCAAAGTGGACTCCTGGGCTTCAATAGGTAAGCGCACTATAACTTATTAGTTGGTCTGCCAACTACTCCGTACGGTAAGAGTCAATAAGAGAGGAGAATATTTGGGAAGATAAGTGTCAAAGGTGGGAGAAATGGAAACGACTCGCTCCATAATCTGTAAGCCTGACGATTATATTCTGTGCATTTTCATTTGGCTTTGACGGGTCAAAGCCGTCCATCATAAATTCCCCATCTCTAAGTCTGATAATCGTAGTTGGATCTACAACCAATAATTTGATGATGGGTGTATGATTACCGGTATAAAACAGTCCCTTCATATGAACTGTACAGATACTACAAGGAGTATGCCTTTCATGAGCCCTTTGTCTGCTTGAAGGTGAGAGACCTGGTATGCCAAGCTTGCCAACAACAGGAGCTTGTAGAACCATCATTGGTGCTACAAGTCATATTCCAGTACATAGCCAAGCTGTCTTATCATATGATCCTTATTGAAGAGCTTTTGTATCTCCAGTTCATTCTAGAATGTGGAGAATGTCCATTCCCTATTGGTCCTTGTATCCATGGGGGTCTGCTTGATAAGATGGAGCTGGTGTCAACCGCTAGCAAATCACTTGGTAACCGTTTCGGGCCGTTGGATGCCGAGGGGGCGAACAAATCTTATACCGAGTCCCTATCTCCACGGTAAATCGGTCCAGTGTCTGATATGCTTGACATAGGTGAAATCAACGATGTAATAGGTGGTGGAAGCCGAAAGGGTGGTCCCAGAAGCAGAGTGTGTAAGTGGATGCAAGTATAAGTATCAAGAAGAACACACCGCTGCATGGCAAAATCCAAGTTTCCGACATGATAACAGTGGTGCCGATATTCGAGTTTCAGCAAGCCACAAAAGCCAAGGATCACCGCCTATCTGTTCCTGGCCCACAGCCTGGCTAGTTAGTACGGCGGACTTGAGGCATATCAAGACCGCAATTGGTTGTCGATAGCTGCAATAGCCTGCCTCGTCTGGCTAGCTGGAGAGATCACGGTCAATGCTTAAGGCGAAAGGAGATAGCTCGAGTTCATGGCCTTAACCGGCAAGATCCAAGCCAGTCAACTCTCGAGTTTCCCTGCTAGCATACGGTTCATTTCCGAATTGACTGGCCTGACCGCATATCTGGTGCTTCCGCTGACTCTCAATGCAGCCATGTTAACAAACCGGCGAGTCTTTGTCACCCGGCCAAGCAGAGCTAGCAACAAGCCAGTTAAGTAGTTAGCTGTCCGTCCAAACTACCATTGCCAACAGCGGCAGATCGTATCTCATTTCCAGCTCTTGACATTGATACCTGTTGGAGGTTGTATGTTTGGAAATTCCCCTTTATGAAGAGATCCACTTAGGGTTTATCACATGACCCACCTTAATTTCTTCGCCGAGCCCAGACTCTTCGGAAGCAAGCAACGTCACTCTTGCGTCTTCACTCTATATCATCAATCACTCTGTATCATCACTCTGTATCTTCATTCTGTACTCTTCACAGGCTCCCTTCACTGGCCACCATGATAGGCCCACCACGAGTATATAATGTACTCGACATTCTTGACTCCCCCATTTTTTCATAACCTTCTCCATTACCTTGACCGCCTGCCTTTGGACAAACAAAACTGGCTTTACCTTGAGCACATTCTTCACGGTGTAGACATCTCGCTATCACACTACTTGCTGTGTATATACCCGTCAAAGTCGTCTCCCACACCCGTGAAATCTGCTTCCATAACAGCAGCGTCTTACCGAGCTGCTTTATGGCCCGCCATTATCCAGTGGGAGGAGCGGTGGCAGACTGAAAGATTCGTTATCACGATCTCCTACATTGCCATCCCGGCATATTTACCGGTGCCTACCGAATAACTCGTAGCTCGCTGACTGTTGATCGGACTCCCTGAAGGAACACCTCGGGTCAAATATATCAAATCAAGCGCTTAGTGGATAGAATGGCTCAACTATGTTGTGCAAATGATTCGCAAAATCCTTTTATCATAGTGATCAAGATGCCGCACAAAATCCTTCAAGGGTTTGACACTATCTACCCTGATAAAGGCCCAAAATTAATAGAATATATTGAGAGGGTATACTTGTGGTTGACACTATGGCCGGACATCCCCATGAAAAAGAGGCAGCCCAGCCATATCTATAGCGAATTTAGGAATATGGGTCTTTAGTATGAGATTATACTTTCTGGAGCAGCTCGAGCAACAAGCCGGACGTTCATTAAGGAGTTGCGACCATCTCCACCGAACCGCCAGGGGGGAGGAACGAGGACCCAAAGGTCACTTGACTCCTAGATGGCTGCGTTACTCTCGGCAATAACGACTGGCCAATTTTAGCCATCGAGGCTGGAGTATCTGAGTCTGCAAAATTAAATATTGACGCCAAAGGATGGCTGGAATCACCAAATTCGGAAATAAAAGTTGTATTCGTAGAGATACCCAAGCCGGTTTGGAGTGCCCAGCATTTTATATGATATATCCGTTGGTGCTCTTACTATTACCTAGGTAAACCAATATAGTTTGTTACCATATGATGCGTCACTACTGCGAAATATAAAACTCAAAAAATATCATCATGTTACTGTAGAGAATATAGATCAGTCTTAGAATAGCTATAAATGATATTCCATTCCATAATTACAGATTCAAAAATATAAGAATGCAAAGAAGCATCGAAAAAAAAAAGCAAGTTGAACCCCTCGGGTGTTATGTAAGCGAACCAGATGTTGCCAAGGTTATCTTATCAGATCAGGACCCACCAATCGGAGCACTCAGATAACCCGATCTTAACCCGATCTTCCCCTTTTAAAAACCAAACCAATGGCATTTTCAGATCTTCCTCCGTTTTTGAAATATGATTGGCTCGGCGTGATAATAATCATCATGTGACTTCCCCGAGTGTCGGCCGAGGCTTCTTCTTCCCCTCCGACTGTTTTCTTCGTTCTTTTTTCCCGAAAAGCAACAACGAAAAGAAGAGCAAAAACTCCGAAACGCCCATCACGATCGCCCGTTTTCTTCCTCCTCCCTCGTCTTCTCCCGCTTTCTAACCCCGTCGACGATGCTGTTGCTGCCCTGAAGAAGCTCCTGTTACTGTTCAATTGGCAGTATCCCGCATCTCGCTTTAATACCACAAACTTAGCACTCTTAACACTAACCTACATCCACCGCAAAAGGGATGGTAGCTGCTCTCACGGCCCTCCGCTTCGGCGGGAGACAACTTGCTGCCCGCCAGACCCAGGCCGCCGTGCTGCTGCGAGCAACTCCTCGCCAGCTG